>NC_135695.1:15048375-15308375 GCF_964276395.1 Gasterosteus aculeatus | reverse complement strand
ACCGAACTGCAGAGAAGGAAACAACTAAGGAGCCGATTTCCTTACATGGTCTGAAAGCAGAAGAAAATGAGATACGGAGGCAGTGGATAAACAATGTGCTTTTCAAGACTCCACAGCAGGCTAATGTTCACATTAATGTATAGAGTTACAAGGTCTAGACGCATACATTTATAAACTAAGCGTGCGCAATCAGAGAATCCAGTCTATTTAATTGTCTGATATTCATCACTTTGTCAGTAAGCGACTCGTTAAACCTAATATGCGTTGTTTTCCGTCCCCCCCCCACCCACCACCACCCCGAGGCCTGAACGCTTATTATGAAAACAAAGCCCTTTTTTATGTGCCCGCCTTGTTTTCCCATCGCAAGAGTTACCCTCTCAATGAATTGAAAGTAATCGAATTCAACGAGCCGCCATCAATCAAGAAACTCGGGTCATTCGCGCACCACAAAGTCGTTTACTCACTTATGTTGTCGGCGGGAACTTTGACGATGGCCGGTTCCATGAGGTTGTCGGCGAGCACAAAGGCCCCTTCCTCCAGAGTGTCTAGCAGCATGGTGGCCGCGTGCGTTTGCTCCGTGCTGTTCATGTCTTGCCATGACTTCAAGGCCTCCGGTCGCAGAAGGTTATCGACCGTGTCCACGATGGCCTGTGCCGAAAGCAGACGGACAAACAGACACACACAAAAAAAAAGCCGCTTGAGTAAAGAAGAATCGTGAGTCCGAGCAATAGGCAAGAGAGAGACAGAGAGACAGAGCGAGAGAGACATGCAAACGCTGGAATGGATGAAAGGCCGCGCGGAAACATCACATCCGTGAGGATTCAGATGAACGTGGTGAAATAAAAGGAGACGCTGAGGGGACATTTAGTTATTGGTTTGACAAAGCTAGTAATTACACACAGTTACAGAATAAGAGACACATTGTTTTGGCAATTGATTCATTCGCGTTATCACTATATTAGGTCTATCCAAAAGTAGGGTAGTAAAATATTAATAATAATAAATAATGTGAAGAATAAATATATATTAAAGTTAAATTGCAAAGCTTTCCATAATTAAAATGATCTAATTGCAAAGTATTTAAAATAGTTTGATTGAATTGTATTCAGTCTCACACAGGAACAGGAACAGCACAGGACAAACGGAGGATAAACCGGGCGTGGGATCCAGACCACACTGACTTTTCTTCAGGAAATAATCAAATCAATGTGTCTAATCTGGTAATCGATGCCGGCGACGGCTGGTGGAAGGGTTGGGGTGGGAGGGGGAGTAGGGGGGGGCGCAGCTATAGTGATGTTGCGTCAACTGCGGCAGATGTCCGATACCGCTGACTCAGCGATCTTGGTCCCAAATCCCCTCGTGCTGTCATTCGACAAATAAATGCAGCCATTTACATCGACACAACCTCTCTAACACTTTGTATCCGGCCGCCACTGATCTACTGTGACATTACTCCTTGATGATGAAAACAAAATGCCAAGATTTTGGGGGAGGGGGTGTGAGCCCAATACATTTATATCTTCCATTTTCCTTCCTATGAACTTTCGGCTGTTGACTGGCTAATTAGCCCGATCCATTTTAATACTCTCCCGAAGGACCGATTTGGATCCGGGGACGGGGGTGGTGACTTTGTTGGCAGGTGAAGGACACTGATTTTCCGAATGGTGGAAGGATATATATGACCAAAATACTAATCTGATGTACGAATGCAACCAGCATTCAAGTAAAAAAAAAATGGATTGGCCCTATTAATAAGATAAAGCTGAAGATGTGCACGTTTCATTTATGAGACAAATGACTTCAATGACTTAAAACCGATGTCCTTGTTAAACAGGAACCACAATTTTCAATACTTCATGAACCTTGGAAGTAGGCTGAAATAGTGCCAGAAGCGTGAGGGGGCTGCTTCTACAATAAATCACAAGGGTGTTTTATGCAATATTCAAGTAGTTTTTTTGATATTGAATGGAGCTCTTGTATAAAAGCAAAAGATATAACATTGCGGGAAATCCTCTAACAAATGAATAATGAGACGGATGTGAGATCAGGTTGTTTGCCTGATGTTGTGGTGTTATGCATCCAGACGTGCAATCTAGAGTAAACATACAATAGGGAGAAACAGAATGAAAAACAAAACACACCATCGCTTTCAACGCAAAGAGGGGTTGGGAAAAAAAAAAACACAGAGACACATCCGAGTAAGGGAGCCACATCGGTAATTGAACGTGACTTCTCTTTGACTTTAGACAGCACTTTGTGTACGATTGTGTCTGTGTGTGTAAGGCAATTACTCAAAAAAAAAAAAAAAAAAGGCGGGAAGCACAGGGAAGGGGGAGTACATGACAGTGCAGAGGGTACATGCTGCTGAACTTGGACCGGGGCGTATACAGTAGCACAGGAATGGAGGAGGGGACGGCAGCAAGCAGAGCGGGCAGAGGCATTGCTCCCGTACCTTCATGTACGCCCTGCATGTCCTTTCTCGTTTTTGAAGCTTTTTTTTTTTTTTTTTTTTTTTTATTAGAAAAGAAAAAGAACAGATAAAATGTAGAGACACATAATAATTTGCACAGGTTCATGAGCATGAGCTTCTTGGTGGAAACACTGCGTTGTACGACTTGTCCGTCTTTCCTGAACTTGAAGAGACAGGCGACATGTAACAAAAGCATCGAATACTAATACTCATTCTACCGCATTATTTTGGAGCACGATGTATTCCTTTCTGCATTCATCATTAACCTGTGCAGAAATATGCACAAAGTGAGAATTGGTGAGAGAATGATTTCAGCCTTTTCTTTTTTTTACCTTGTTGAAGCTCCGTCCTGCAGAATCCTTCTCACTGGGTCTGAGCTCCTGCAGCTGCGCATCCAGGATGTCAACCAGCTGCTCCATCAGGCGCACAGAGGAGCTGACGTCACCGGCAAAGATGGGGCCTTTGGTGTGCTTGGCTAACTCGTTGGCCAAGTTGGCCGCATTCTCACCGCTGCGGATCTGAAGGGGGGGGGGGGGGGGGGGGGGGGGGGTGAAAAAAGGGTCACACGAATGCTAGGAGACAGAGTTGGAGGATTTATGTACAGCCCTGTTTCCAGCATCAATTCCCACTTGAGTGACTCCTTGAAATCGGAGTTATGAAAAGGGGGGGGTTTAGTATTTTGATTTACGTAAAAGAGGTTGCCACGACGGCAGTATTTATACTGTGGAGTAAGTTAAAAAACAGGTGCACGAGAGCTGCTTGCTGCTACTAATTCATACCCTTCATGCAAGGCATATATCTGCCTGTGCTGCTCAGACTTCATTTTTCTTGTCCTTTCATTTAGCTATTATTATTACCGATGCATCTGCAATGTTAACATATTCTTTTCTGAAAAAACACATCTTTTTAGAGCTGATAAATGCAGTTTCCGGGCTCATCTCGCCAACGTTTGCAGTCATCTTTGTCACAAGGATGGATTCACATTATTTTGTGTACATTTCACTTCCGCAGAGCGCATACAAACCTTTTGTGCTACTTGGTTGACCCAGTGGGAGGTACAGTTGCTGAGATCAGGGCCCTTTGGGTGCCAGGCCCCAGTGGAAAGAACACACAAATAAGAGGCCGTGCCTGAAAGGGAAAACAAGAACGTACTTCAACTTTAAGCAAATGAAATCAAATTACAAAATCCAGCCAGAGAATGTCGGCTTGTGTGTGCACACAGAAATATCAGCCCCGAAGGATATCTGGTAATACTGTCTGAATACTGGCAAAGGATGAATTAGATTGAAATAGTTGGACACGGTAAACAACAGAAAATCATCAATATTTTTCGTAACAGCTCCATCCTTTTTTTACGACAGAGTGGCAACAATTCTTCCCCCTGCCCTAATAATCCCTGTGCCTGTTAAACTCTGAGCACTAACGCGATTTCACATGCAACCAAACGAGGTGTGCGCACGTCTCCACGCGAGCTGCTGCGCCCGCTCCTCTGAAGAAAGCAGCCGTTACAGACGACTGAATCATGTGTTCGACCTGGAATGGCACAGCTAAAACAAAGAACCATCAGAAACAGCCTCACGCTAATTCCCCCCCTGAACACCCGCTTCAAACCCGATGCACTTGTACGTGAACAGATGATCGGACACATCTCACAGACTCTAAACGGGACGCTCTCCCGGGGCGCCTCGGGTCATATTGAAAACAGAGAGCGAGTAGGAGCCCTGTTTACCTCGTGTCCCCTTGGGGCAAGGTCGCTCCACGGGCATGCCCCTCTGGGTCTGAGGCCACATTATGTCTCTTTTCTCAGTGGCCTCGCAGAAGCGCTCGGGTAAAGGGAAGGACTCGAGGGGCGGAGGGGAAGTAGTCTGCGGAATCACAGGAGGCGGCTTGGGTGCTCCCCTGCTGCCCTCCTTGAGCCCTGTTGTGGTGGTAGTGTTGGCTACACCCCGGTGCGCTGCGGTTGTTGTGGCGCTGGTGGTGGTGGTTGTAGTTTTCTGAGGCTGAGGAGACATGGTGACTTCTGACAGCGGTGGAGCTGTGAAGACACACACACACACACACAGGAGGGTACAGAGGTAAAACATTTTGTGGAGTCATGTGACATGAAAACATGATGCAGTTTGACCTGCAGTTTCTGCGTGAGGCCAGGTAATTATTGTGGCACCTCTACAGTGCATTATGAAGCATTTTGCTTGGGGAGGTACACGAACCTTGACCTTCTAGTGGGCATATGTCCTTAAAGCTGTCCCTTGCCACATTTATATCTTTATTTTTCATCTACTTGTTGTTCACTGCAATGATCATAAATCCAAGGATCCTGTTGTGTCAATTGCTGCTAAGTGCTTTGAGAAAAAAGCATATTTGCATTCCCGTCAACTTTAGTTTATCCAAGGCACTCAGTCTGCAGCGAACAAGACAATAATTACAGTAAAATCATCCTGCCTGGCGATCATTCTCGCCTGGGAGATTTTGTGGCACGGCTGATTAGATTTCACTAACACGGAACCTGTATATGTAGCCACGGTGCCTGAACATTCATTTTAGAGTTTTTTCCTTGCTACAACTCATACGCCGATAAAGCAGGTGTGCAGTAACTCATGCAATGCCGCAGGCAAAAACAATATGTTTCAGTCCTGGGAACGAGGAAATAGTGCACTCTTTATATTTAACATGAGCCACTGAGGGAAAAACTATGAAGACATTTTTCATGTGATACGCCACAGAAGTGTGGGTAGCACTGGAATTACACACACACAGGGGGACGTCACAGATAAAATGTTGACAAACTAACTATTTGATATAAATCTGCTCCATATCCACCAATACATCAGAAGAAAAGATGACCCCCCCCCACACACACACTCTCTGTCGGTTGAATTCAAAAGGATGAGCTATATCAATGGAAAGGCCTCGGATTGGAATGCAACGTGCACACTGAATCTAATCCCATTTGACTTCTTTGATTTCCTCCATTACGCTGCCTGCAGAGCATGCCGAGAATGTGAAGAGGTGCGGTTGCACTGCTTGTGCTGAGCGCAGTCGTCCTCGGAAGTACCACCGACGTTGGTGAGAGGCGTGAGCGACGGAGAGCAGGATGTCAGGGGGCAGGACGGGGGGGAATTAGGAGAAGAGGGGTGGGTGTGTGTGTGTGTGTGGGGGGGCGGGGGGGGTTGACGGAGGAGCACAAGGTGATGACAGGAAGATTCAAGAACAGCGGGGCTGAGCTGGAGACGATTTTTGTCTTCCGGTGGATTGGAGCAGAGAGGCGGCCGGACCCCGGGCGGCAACACCTCCGTATATAATGCATCCTTTTGAAAATGGGCCTTGCTGATAGCTCACACAAAAACACACACACACACACACACGCACGCGCACACTCCCAGCACCACGGGCCCCACGCTGTAGATGAGAGGCTTCAGCACAGTTGAGCTGAAGGGAAATCACCTTTGAGGCTGGCTGCTACCTGTGGCGAATTAGGCTGTATTGACCAGAGGAGATGACTCTGTGCTCCCTCCTGTCGGGGGCTTTAGAACTCCACACACACACACGAAATACACGTACACAATACAACCAACAAAACAGTCGCGCACACCATTGACACGAAGGTGTACACAGCTGACTGGCCGTTGAAGGCAGATGTGGCCGGCTGGCTTCACCTGAGCCTCGTCTGCTCTCGTCCCTCCTCCCCTACCTATATCCTTTTACTCCACACAGTGGAATTCTCGGCTACACGGCCCGTCACAGCGGTTGAGAGACAACCTGTGCTTAGTGTCCTTTCAGAACCAGCATTTAGCTGCCTGGGAGAAATGCCTGTCTCTATTCTGCACCAATACCATTTTACTGCTATACCCCTTATATTGTCATGACTTACTAAGAGGACTCAACAGGTTCAAGCAAAAAAAGAATTAAAGCTTTGCAAATGACTACAGCATGTAATGTTGAATATGTCAACTCATTGTGTAAATAACTATAATTTACTTTTTTTTTTTAAACATCTCTGTCTGGGTTGCTTGGCAAACTTTCTGCAGGTTCCCGAGAAACCTTGGGGCCCTTTATGGATTTTTCTTCCAAAATATGAAAGACGGTCAGATAAGATCCCAGATTCTGTGAATGAGGAGTTTAGAGTGACGGCAGAAATAAAATGAAAAGGAATCGCCGCTTGACAGCATGATTTAAGATAAAAGGCTCTCAACTGGAGATAATAAATCAAAGAGGCATGTGCTGTAATCCAAGCACATTCCTTTAGCATGTCAACTAACAACTGTGTCTTGTCCACACCCCTCATTCACTCAAGAGGGCGGCTTGTCATGGCTCGCTGGGATGCAGAGCTCCGTGCTCGAGTCACAACATGTACATTTAAATGTCTTTACAGATTTTTTTTTTTTTTTGCTACCTGCTATCATCAGCTCGGATGATTATTGTTAGTCAATACGATGTTAGAATTAATGGGCTTGGCTCTCCTAAAGCCATTTGCCGCACAGTAGCAAACTGGATGGGTTTCACTTCTGGAAAAGGTTGAGGAGGGAATTTGCGAGGCCGATGTCTGTGGTGCACGAGGCAGAAAAGCTGCGTTGGCATTGCTAAAAAAAAAATGTTCTCAGTGAGCACCGTCATTGAACAATGCTATACGTTAAAGAGCTTCATTAACAAGAGCCATTATAAAAATGGCACACGGGCTAAAATAATCCTGTCTGCGGTTTCATCCCATGTCTGTAATCCTCTTTCCTGTGTGAAAAGGAGACTAATGGGAACGTAGGCTCCACTTCCTAAGGAATATTCAAGCATAAACAATACAACCTCCCTGACCATTGCCGCTCCCGTGTACATAGCGTGTCAGCCCGTAATCCTGCCGGCAACACAATAATCTCATTACCTTTATGCCATAGCTTGGTTTAATTTGATCCAATGAGAGCTTGGAGGAATTAACCCAGAGGTATTAAAAAGGGACCTTCATCTCAGGCAGTCACTTTGTCACAGAGATGTCTTAAGTGGATACGTTTCTAAGCAGCCGCTGTGAGGGACGGCCATTGATCCGTTGGTAGTTCCGTTATTTTCTAATACCTTTTGTGATTCGAAGCATGGAAAAAATATTGTAGACTTCGACTGCGGCGACACATGCCTCCTACCACTGAATGCCGTCCCTGCACAATACTCCTTTGATTACAACAACAAAAAAGAAAACCCCATGTTGGGGCCGTGTAGCAAAAACCAGGACAGGATCCCTGATTATTATGTGACTGCTGCACGCAGCCCCCGTGGGGGGGGGGTGGGGAGGAGGAGAGAGAACCTTCAATTAGCTGTCAGAGTGCGAATGCATCGAGAGATATTCTCCAAAGTACCGCCCAAGAGTCGGGGCACACTTTGGCATTACCTCGTCGGGAGCTTCGACGCCCCACTCTTTGTTGCACTTGAATGTATCTCGGTGGTTCTGTTATTACCGCTGGGGGGGTCATAGGGCTCGGATTGATGACAGACGGTGAGACGGGAATCCAGCTCGAGGAAACGGCGAGACGGGGCATGGCTTGTTGTCGGAGCATATGCACACATTGTATTGTAAGCGCTCAGGAACACCCACGCTCACACACACACACACACACACACACACACACGGAGCCGAGATGAGACTTTTAGCAGGACTCGGTAGTCATGCCGGGTTGACAAATGAAAACCGACGGCGTGTGAGTCTTTTATATTATGCTTAATGACTTCACTTTCAGTAGGCGCCACGTGGTTGTTCATCAGGGTAATGTTTCATTCACATTACCAGGTGCTGTTTATCTTGCGAGGGAAGGAGGGGGGGAAAGGTAAGGGAACGCTCGTTTAGCATTTCTTTTCGGCTAATTTGC
The DNA here is from genome assembly GCF_964276395.1 of Gasterosteus aculeatus. Lineage (NCBI taxonomy): Eukaryota > Metazoa > Chordata > Actinopteri > Perciformes > Gasterosteidae > Gasterosteus > Gasterosteus aculeatus. The sequence continues at coordinate 15,300,059 of NC_135695.1, read as the reverse complement.
CACATCAATTTTTTTTTAGAACCGTTAGATCTCACTAGTCCCCTGGTCTGTCATGGAATAATCTCATAATGATGTGAAGCAATGCTGCTTTGGAGATTCAAGGTTTTTTTTCCCCCCCATTTTGTGTGAGACTTATTAATTTCTATAGTAAAAAAATAAATAATACATGTCATTTGAAGACAGAAATACTGCTCCTGGGTGGTAATCACCTTCTAATGAAAGAGGAACTGGGAAAGTTAACAAGTGAGTTTGAAACTCAAACGATTTTCAAAGTCTGTTTCTTCCATCAGAAGGGGGCCCATGCTCAGGGAACCAAGAGAATCTAGTGGATGGAAAATAAATGAATTACCCATCAGCTTTAATGTCCCTCAGAGTGCAGGTTAATTGAAATAAGGTGTTGAACTGCTTAAAAAAGTATTATTTCCTCCACTAATACTGTGGCTGGATACCTCAATTTCAAACGTGCGTTTCATGCAGGCATGGGTTCGTACGATAATGGAGCTATTCTTAAGTATGAAATAGTGCACTGATTTAAAATACCTTTGCCAAACGTTTTGACATCTACCAATAATAACAATAATACACAAAGGAAATTGGATTACACGTCTCTCTGTCTGCGCTGCGTTTGTAGCTCTGCGGTGGAACACGGTGTATAATTGCTTGTGTGCCAGCAGTAAATATCAAGAAACCTGAGTGAAATTTCATATAATTTCCCATGAGTCATGTCTATGTGAGGGTATGTACAGTATACGTCCATTTCTTAGAGAAGGAAGAAAAAAAAAACTAATAGCTGGCTTATGTTATTTACTGCTGTCGCCAATAATTCGCTTTCCCTCAATACAAACACATTGATTCATATGGACAAAGCAAGGCAGGCACAGTGCACTCCCACACAGGCGCGCTTTCACAGACGAGCTTATAAACACATCTACACATTCATGTACACTCTCGCACACGCAGAACGACACCCAAGTATAGAGAACAGACACAGCAGCTGCCAGACTACAGCCTGCTTATTTTCTTCCGCTTGCAGCTTTCTTTGTACTGTACGTGCCTCAAATTTCAAGCATTAACTCCAAGTGTGCCGGGCAGACTGATATTTATTGTCTATTTCAGAGGTGCTCATTTACACACACACACACACACACACACACACACACACACACACACATATAAGCATGCAATCACGCACATGAACACAGATTAGCAAAGCACACATAGACACAAGAATCAGAACTGTGGGAAATAAATCTCCTCAAAGGCGCGTGTCGGGGAGTGATGAGGGACCATTGTGATGTCTAAGTAATAATTCTTTTAATACGCCTTGTTTCAAAGTCAGACTGCACTCAAACAAGAGACTGTGGATCCCCTCGGCTATTGGGCTCAGCAGACCCATAATCACAGCCTCCCCTTCCCCCCCTTTATGTAAAACAACTCTTTGTGACATTCTAAATCCTAACCCCCTGGTTTGCTATTGCCCACATACTTGTATGCTGTCAGCGCGACATTGTAGAGTAGTTGTACATCAGCTGGTGGGAGTTTCTGGGAGAAAAGGGGTGACTAGCAGCTTGGGAATATGAGAAAACATTTTTCCATGAGTTGTGCTTTCGAATAAAAGGTGAAATTTTCCCCGTTTGTCCGGCAACAACTGGCCCCCGTGATTGTATTTCAGAAGGAACGGTTGACCTCTTGACCTCATGTGCTGAATGGCCACCAGACACCGGGTGGTTAAATAATATCCCACAATGTGATATCAGAGAAGTAGCGAACACGAGTGTAAATCCCCATCGTGGGACTTTTTATCAGCCCAGTTAAATTGACCCTTATATCGTAACCGAGAATGAGACCAGTGGGTCACAAAGTAGACAGAGTAACGTCAGTGTATCATAAACTGGTGGTAAAAAAGGCTACATGGGAGGAATAAAGGATATAGGGAAAGAAGCCTTTGGATGAAGATGCACTCCCCAAAAGCGCCCTTCCAAACCAGAAACGCTGCATCATAAGTAAGACTGGGATTTAGGGAAGCCTTAAAGTGCTATGACAACATAAGGGACATGCTGAGTTAACCCGACACGCCTACCGAACCACAGGTTTAAGACTATAGGTCACTTCTGGGGATGTGCTGGGCTGTTTTCTGCAGATTGTTGTGTACAGTGAGCTGTTTGGCTTCTTCAGTCAACATCATTGTGATCCCGCCAACAGCCAACAGGGGTTTGGGTCAACAGGAACGAACGCGAGGAGGGACATCAGAGGAGCGGTTTGTAACAATGGCTTTCAGTCAAATAGGTACATCGCCTGTGCAATCACCACCGCGTGGCAAATTGTTCAATGCAATTATGTCACTTAAATCTCAACAATGCTACAACAAAACTATTGGTGGCGGTGGGGAAATATTTCTGAAAAACATCACTGGGGAGCGGGCGATCACTGATGTTCGTGAATGTGAAGGGCATTTTCGTCCTCACGCCATGTGCGTGTGTGTGTACGGTTTCCCAGAAGGCACAGCAAAGGATTTGCTGAAATCCTGTCATTTAGTGCGCGCGGCTCAGTCTTCAGCCTGACTCCTAGAGGGAAGCAGCCAAAAAAAGTTGCATATACGCGCAGACATGCACGCACGCGAATGCAAATATACAGAAGCTGGGCACAGTTTGGAAGAGGAGGACTACGGAAAAATAAAGGAGGGAGTCGATTGGCAGAAGAAGGGCAAAAAAAGAAACAAATCGAAGACGGACTGAAAAAGACTGAATGCAATAGAGATATAATGAAAGAGAGAAACAATAACATGGACGCAGACGAGGGGGGGTGGGGGGGGGGCAACGGAGATATGACAGGAAGACAGAAAAACAAAAAGCGTGATTTTCCACATCAATACAGTCTCCTTTCACACCGCTGGGTCCGTTGGGGCAGCTGACAAGGGGTTGGGGAGAGGGAATTGGGCGGGGGGGTATTGTCAAGGCAAACAAACAAATTGGCCGTTTTTAACACATCCTGATCCCTGCTCATGCACCGCTGGTGAGCGCGTAGGGGAAAAAAAAAAATGTCTCCACCATTTCACCTGAGCACTTGAGAAGAAAGCTCATGTATGAAGTACACACCTTTTCCTCCTCCCTCTCCGGTCTCACTGCTTTCTCTCTAAATGTGGCCACGCACAAGTTGACCTCTGTGTTAGCACAGCAGAAGACAGGAATGAATCACAGTAGTGCTTATTAGGGAGATGTATATTCATCAGGCTATAAGAGGTAGGCTCTCTGGGGGTGACTGCTAATGCGTGCGACTCGCGAGCATCCGCAACAGCTGAGCAGTTCTGCATCGCAAAGCACTTTCACGGGACAAAAAAACTACAGGGCATTGTCTCGACCACATGCAGGCCTGCTTAGACTAATTGGCGAGTGGCTTCACCTACCTTATAATTTCAAACAAATCGGGTCGTTCTCTTCCTTTACGAGCCCCACTCGCAGATGTGTAATTTGAGGCCGCAGCAACGATGGAAATTGTATGCAAATGTATTGACGTTTCAACAATTAAAGAGGAGGTCTTGATTTGTGTGGGTGTTCACTGCAGCGCTCGGGGCGTTTATGCGGAAGCGATTCAGAATCTAATTTTACGACGGGGGATGAATAAAAAGGTTTTCCGAAGCTCACCTGTGTCCCATCGAGCCAGTGAATTGAGTCTGTTTGCGCGTACTTCACCAAAGAAATAGATTTTGATATGCTTACTCGGTGGTTTGAGGCCAAATATCAGAGCTCGGCATGAACAAGCAGTGTGTGCATAATGACTTTTACTATGGAATACCCCATTTGAATCAATTTAATCTTCTCAAAAACAAGATGCGATAAAGGAATATATCTTTTATGGGTTTTTGCATGCGAGTAAGAAAACGGGCATGGAGCCGTTGTTAAATGAGTGGATTATGGGGCTTCTGGTCAAAGCCAAGAGTGGGACTTACTGACCCATTTAATGTCCACTTGAAGTGAAGCCGCACGTTGGATTTGATCCCATCCACCCCCCCATAATCCTACAAGAGATGATCTTGCCTCGATGGATTTGACAAGAACTCAACTGTCCGTCAAACAGGGTCTCTACATCACTCCGATGTGATTGCACTGCATGACGGAATGAATCATCTAACCTGAGTTTGCGTACTTGATGAATTTGGGGAAGGAGAAGGACGCGCAGTCGCTGCTGGGATGCTTTGAATTAATATCAAAGAGCAAAAATCTGTGTTTGAATTAAAAACCAACAGATCCTTTGGTTCCTTTGGAAACAATTTCAATTACAAGTCAACAATGAACACAACTCCAGCAGCTACATTAATAATACGCCAGGTTCAGTTGTTGTTCTTTTGTTTGTCCTCTGCTGTTCAAAACACAAACCTTCTACTTTTAACACTGCAATAGCATTGTTTGGGGGCCCAGTGACGCAGGCACTGAGACAAGCTTTAAGACATCCCAGAGTGTGTCTGGTGACAGCGAGGAGAAAGTGCCATCATTTATATCTCAACATCGGTCATGTGGGAGGACAAGTTTATTGACATCTGGATGATCATCCTGGACCGTTGTCCCTCGCATTCATCGACTGCAACTCAACATACATTAGTCGGCAGCGGGGCCGGCCTTGTAGTCTCATTTGTCAAGAAAAGAGAATGTGGGCCTTGTTGATGTTAAAATAAAAGACGTGCGAGTGCAGAAGCCCTGAGGAGCGAATGCAGCGTGGGATTTTGAGCGTAATCTGAGGAAAGGGGAAGTGGGTTCCTCTGGGTGCTTTGGAGGTCTGAATGAGTGAATAAACACTTATTTAAGGTATGTTTCTCACTCACACATACACACAAACATCATAGCCGTAATGGTGTATTATTTCAGGGCGGATCCCATTAAAGCCTTTGATTTCTGTATCTGTAATCAGTGTCCATTCATCAAACAAACAGATCATTGGACCGAGTCTCAGAACACAGATTATACACAGAATCCATCAGCGCTACGCTAAAAAATGACATGTTCGATTGCTTATCAAGCGGTTTATAAACAGATGATTCAATGTGAAGACATGCCCCAATTTGATGTATTTGTTGGGTGTCAAAAAAAAAAAAAAAGGCATATCATGAACACTTCTAATGCAGTATTCAGCATATGCGAGGAACTGCTGAGAATGAGCTCATTCGAATTCTCTCTGTGTAACTATGTTTTCTGCAGGAATGAAATAAGGAAACACCTCGGCTGGAGCGTGTTTGAGCTTATTTCTCAACGGCTCCAAATGTACTCTTGATATGCAAATATTTAATTAAAAAATCTGTCTAGTATCCGTTTTATTGGCAGTTGAGATAATTCAAACATGTTATTCATGGTGGGAAAAATAAATAAAGAAATCATTTTCCATCTTGTTTTCCCTGATTGTTACAATATTCAACTTAATGCCACCTCTGCATATTAATTCTGCCTTCCAACCCGGTTTAGGTGCCTTTCTTTTTTACAATGAACATTGATTTGGCCTGAATAGATAGATGCTGTTCCACTGACTGAACACGATTTAGCAGCCCGCGTCCCATCAACACATGTAACGGGCGTCGAGTCCACGGATAATCTGTGGAGAAGTTGCTTGACCTCCGCGGCTCATCGGCGGCTGCGTTGAACATTGCGTGGATTTAGGACTCTGTGTGTGGAGGGGATTAGGATAATTACCGTTCGGTGAAAGGACCATCTCAGGGCTACGCTAGCCTCCCCTCAGCTCTCCACCGCTAAATTAAAAACATACGCTGATGATGTGACCCTGTGAGATTGATCCTTCTCCCTTGAGTCTTTTAAAAATATTTTTCTCCCTTAGATAGAACATTGAATCCTTACACTCTGCCTACGGAGAGTAAAGTCCTTTTTTTTAATGACAGACGGAGATTTGGAGTTTAAGCATCTCTCGGGGGAATGATCTAACCTCGCCCCGGGACAGGCTTTGCACCTGTCCGGGCATGTATGTTTCCGGAGGTAAAAGTATATCTCTCTTTTCCTGTCATACTCTCTTTAAAAATGGATGTGCTAGCAGCGTCCCTCGAGCCCTTAGCATCAGGAAAAGTCTGCATGGTAAACCTCCCCAAATTCCCTTGATACTGATCCCTTATGATATGGTAACTGGCTTTGAGGTGTTGTTTACCACAGAGCCCCGCTCGATTCACCCTCCCCGAGATGCTTTCCTACACTCCAAAAGCTTCCTGTAACATATCTAGCACATATTAGATTCTAAATTAAAAATCAGTCAGCTGTGACACTTGATGCATAGATGGGAAATACCAGAGGGATATCAGAGCACACCTGACAGCCACTAAAATCACAATTTCTGCTATCCGCAATTTAACAATACCGTCTGAAAATAAAATGATTAGGTTCTGGGCTCTTACCGTGCGCCGGATCGGGCGGGCCGAACTCCAGGTTGTACCTCAGGATGTAAAAATTATTCCACACATAAAGCTGGTTATCTCGCGGATTGTATTCCACTGCTGCGATGTACTGGTACTGGTTGGGAAAGTGGATATCAACGTATTCCCCGCGGTTCTGCTTGGTGTTGTAAACGTAGTCGACGAGGCTCTTGCTGACCTCGCTTTCGTTGTCTTCGTAGGTGGAGCGCACCACGTACAGCACGCCGCACACCATGAAGGCGTTGGAGGCCGAGCGCTTGTCGTACGTCGTGTCCCAGGTGGCCTCGAATCGCAGCGTGTAGGGGTTCAACTGGCTGATCACGATCATGCCGTTGTTCTGCTCGGTGGCGTAGATCACCCACAGCCCGTTCTCGTCCACCGCCAGGTCGATGTCGGTCTTGCCGCCCCACTTGTAGGGCGACGTGTCGTGGTAGTTGGCGTTGTTGATGATGGCCTCGCCGCTTTTGATTCGAGTCCGCAGGTCGAACTTGACGATGTTGCGCGTGCGCTCCTTGTTGAAAAACACGGCGCCGTCGTAGACCACAAATCCAGTCCCGTCCACCCGGTGGGGCAGCTTGTAGGTGATGGTCTGCCGAGCGTTTTGGAAGTCGTCCAGGGAGGAGTACTCGATGAGAGTGTCTGTCCTGTAAGGAGTCCACGGCATAAAGTAGATTTTGTCACCGGCCTGCAGCGGGTCTTTGCACCAGGCGCCGGCTTGCTGCTCCGCTTCGAACAGAAAGGAAGGATCGCCAACGGCTTTCAAAGTCCCGGGACAAAGAAAAACTGGCAGTGAGAGAAGAGTAGAATAGGAAACAGACACAGGTTAGCACGTGAAAATCAAACCACACGAATGTACATTCAACGTCCATATAATCTCTAATGTGTTCATTGTGAGTTACAGGTTGTCCACGAGGGCTAAGGACAGACGCGCATTAAAGAGCGGCCGAAACACAACTAACATCTATAGCCAATATTCACAAGCAGAAAAATGATTTTAGGTTTGTGCAGAGAAGGAAAATAAGGAACAGAAAAGTTATTACGCATTATGTTTAAATATGGTATTCTGAAAAAAAAACAAAAAAAGCTGAGCCACATCTAATGTTGGGAGTAGAACACAAATGAGGGGAAATAGAACAGAAACAAAACTTAGCGGAACAATTCCTGTGAAAATAAAATGAAAACAAAATGCATCCAACTAAAGTCACCAGACGGCAACAGACGGGATCAGTCTGTCGAGTGTTTGCGTGTACGTAGATGTATCGCGGTTACACCGCCTATTCTACTGTGTATACCTGAGAGGCTTGTCATTACGAAGTGGTGCAAATGTCAGAACCGTTAAAAGGAAGAATAAAAAATAAAAAACGTTCAGTAAGGGTCTCTTGAGGTGTTTCGGCGGGGTGCTCTGAGGCATAGGAGGCACAAGAATCAACACAGAAAAGAGCAGCAAGTGGTCAGGTGAGTATAATGGGGAGAGTGGAAAGGGGGGAGGCGGGGGGAAAGGAGGGGGGGCTCTGAGAAAAAAAGGGGACAGTTGAAAGCAATAGTTGGGGGGAAAAAAGGGGGCCGTGAAACAGTCTGACCATAGCATGCTATGGAAAAAGGGGGGGGGGGGGGTTGGAGGCCAGGCAGTATGAGATTCTGCTAAGTAGCAAAAAGCATCCGGGGCAGAATGAGGAGAAGAAGCCCCTTTGCACCGCAGCCAATTCCCCCCCATTTACATGTTTTGGCTGCTTGTGTGCCGTTTCGTTTTCATGGCGAGCGCCACTTCCCTTGTTGCACGTTAAGATCACAGCTCAGGGGGGTTGTGACGATAACGTCCGGGATGAGTTGGTAGGGGCCACCAAGGGGAAAATAGGTAGTTTACAACCAGATGCCACAAAACAAGGAGCTAGGGTTTGGATTGTGTCTGTTATTTACCTTTTTGCTCCACTTCTATTTTAAGCGTTGGAAGAGAGAATGAAAGGGTTGCAAAGGGGGGAAAAAAAGAGATTAATATGAATTAACTGTCATAGCTATGATCACGTATGCAAAAACATGTTATGAGACACGGACAAAGGTGGTCAGACCTATTTAGGAAATTAGAATAAAAGTTGTTAGAAAGGTGAAACACGGCGTCAAGTTTCCTGTCTTAGAGAAGGCTGGACGAGAACATGAATTACACATTTGATTCACGGCACAGTGGTGGATGGATTTTGTCTTTAAGACATCAACTGCCAGCAAGTTTGAGCTATTGTAATGACATAACTTTTGATATTCAGAAAATAAAAGCAATCATTTGATACATGGGCATAAAAATCTATATTCATCTTCTAACATTATGAGCAAATACATGTTTGTTTGTATAGTGAGCCTAATTAAAGACTCAAAACTATGCTGTGAATTCTATATAATACTCACAATAATCATTTGAATAATTCAAATGTATTATAATTGACCATAAAGTGTGGTCTGTGTTAATCCACCCACCACCATTAACCACAACCACAACTAACACAACACCAATAAAAATAATAACTTGACTGTTTACGACTTGTATTTTTCTTTAAAGAAATATAGAGCAGTACATTAAATATAAATATTCAATATTTTACTTTAAATGTAGAGCAGTACATGTTAATATATTTTTAGGAAAACATATTAAGATTTAAATACAATTAGGATTCAATTTTACCATTCAGAATAATACAACTAATATTAAATCTAATAAGATTCTTGGTATAAAATGAGTCGTAGTAGTAGTTTTTACACAGAGAAAATAAATTGACTGTGGCCTTATCAAAGAAGTAGGGTCATTATCTTATCTTATGCACACTGTCTGTTGAAACGTGTATTACATCCACAATAAATATTTTGTCTTTGACCTCTGTCTGCCAAGTTAGTCAACATGTGCCCATTCAGACTATTCAAGAAGCTTCACCCAGTGCATTCATCGGAGATGTGTACCAATGATTTGCAAAATATAACAAGGCTTAAAGGTCTTTCCAGATGGATTCGTATTTGCACTAAACTCACCAGATCTTAACTGCAACAAGAATAGAGATATCTAAAAAACCTTTCTTCAAAATTCTTAAAAAAAAGACTCGGGTTAATTTGAAACCTAGGTCAGACTACGAGACGCTGCCAAGTCATGTCTTCCAAACTGGAAAAGTTTTGGTCTGCATACTGTTCAATGAGCAGGTTTTTTTTTTATTTGACAGGACAATGATGTGCATTGCAGAAAAAAATTATTAACTCATTCAATGACGCTTAATCTGAATATGAGCAAAGAAAAGTTAGGCAAAAATTATTTTATTACTAGTCCACAGAAATTTTGAGACTAAAACTATTATGTAGACCAAATGATTATTTCCTTTCGTCAAAGGATCTGAGTTTGTCCACTTACATCGACACAAATAAAAACACTTAGATATCGTTATTTTTTACCAGAGATGAGCTTGTAGGCAGACCTTGATCACTCAACATGAGAAATTATGAATAACTAAGATTACCAAGATCAATGTGAAACACTGAATGTACAAATATTCAGCCCCTTTCCACCACGGGATGATGTTAGTAATTGTAAACTAAGTTCCCTTGAATCCTGCAACAATCCAGCTCCAATTAGCACAGGTTCATATTACAGCTGGGATCGGTTTTGATTCTTGAGTCTGACCTAGGCTTCCATAGCAAGAGAGCCGTAGAAACTAGATATTCACAAGGATCCCCGAATGAATGCACGCCATTCTGCAGAGGAAATTCAAGAGTGTTGCAGCTAACTAAGGGATCAAGCACAGGGAGGAGGCAAATCATTTATATAACAGTTGAGATCTCAGCCTCGGCCACATAGAACAGAGAAGGCGCGAAGAGAGACGGGGTGAGATGGCGTGAAGGACACCTGGAAAGAAAAGGAGAACACATGACGGGGGACCCGATGGCGTAAGCAGAAATGAGAAATATAGAAACAGCAATCAGTGTGATCAGAAAATCAGTCAGGGGATGAAGAGAGTGAGTCAGATAGCCGAGGAAGTTTCCTGCAGATTGCACAGAGGAAGGGAAGAGGGTCAGTCACTTTAAATATAGCAGCATTAAAACAAACATGAGACACATGCCAAACCACACTAACCCCAAATATTTATAATAGACATTGCAGACTTTCTAGGGAATCCCTACTTTTTAAATTATATTATAATGAATATCAATAATCAAGGGAACCGTGTTCATATGAACAGATGTCTGCTGTCGACTGTAGACTTATGGCTAATGGCTTCAGTGTTGGATTTTAATCAAAGTATCATGTGAGCTACGCTGAGGAGAGAAAGAGGGAAACAACTGAAGACAAAGAGGCAAACACGAAAGGTGACCCGAAATCATGCTGTTACAGCTCTACTTCAATTTTCATTATCTGGCCATCACTGTCACATGGAGGCTGGGGGCCGGTTGGTGGGGGGGGGGGGGGGTTACTGGCATTAGGATGTGATGAAAAATGGACAAATTAGCATTAAGGTTTGTTATTCCCACAAGCAGCGTCTTTACATTTGAGGTAAGAATGGAAAACTTTCTGCTGTTTTTTTTTTTTACCCATGCATTTTTCCAAATTGCTTGCGCAGAGGAGTCTAAATAAAGAAACCTCCGCTTTTGTGTTGCTTGATTGGAACAATTATAATAGCCAATTCAGAGCGTGACTCGGTGCCAGGTGAAGGCTAAATTTACATCCTTGGCTGGAAAATGAAGATAGTGCTGCTAATGAGGGCAGTTTATGACAAGAACTAAAATAAGCCGAAAGGATAAAAAAAACGGTAGAAACGTCGGCAGCTTGTTTCAAAGGCCACTTGCACACAAGTGGAAGAAGCCCACATTTATCGTGTCATTATACAAAAGCTTAGAAAATGGAAACAGTAAGTAATTAAGTACGAAATTATATCCAGTCAGCTGGAGAGACAAGAAAACAACGGTTTATCATATTATGATGTTAAACGGCCGGCCATATTTCATGACACAGACAGACTTTAAGGGGCAGCACTTACAAGTGAAAACGAGGACACTTGCCCCGCCGCTGATCAGCTTAATGGAGATTTAATACGTTGCCCTACAAAACAACTTCTCAAGTCTTGTATCCCAGAAAATCCAGGGGATTCTAAGCTCCTGAACCACTGCAATGTTTTAATCACAAGTCTCTGTATTTGGCACGTGATTTATTCCATCTGAGAGCGGTTGTGAGGTCTTCGCTATCCTACGCGCCAACTGTAGGAGGGTTTTGCTCCGGAGCGAAAAAAAGGCTCAGTAAATCTCACCCTCTGACTGCCTTTCCCTGTCTGACTCCACAAAATGATCTAGGGCATTTTTGGGGACGAGGAGACAGAGGATCGGGTAAGACGGAAAGAAACATAACACGAAACTCATTGCCTATGAATCACAATCTATCACAGTTAACAACAGGGCTTGAGTGGGGAAAGGCGGAACTGGGCTGGTGCGGACTGGGTCAGACTGGAAGAACACTCAGCACTTACCAGGGCAGTGGCGATACGATACATTCTGTGTTCTTGGTCCTATTCTGGTTGGGCATGGACCTTGAGAAGCAAAAAGACGGCGCTACAGACATGCATTGTTTGAAACTGCTTAGAGTGAAATGAGGACCCTTTTGGATTTTTGTTAGAAAGACTTTGCCAGCACTGAGAGTCCTTTTTTTCTCACCACATTACACCTGTTTCTTGGTGCAAGACGGAGGCAAAAGAAACGGTGCGAGGACATGAGTGCACCTTGAGGCCAATCAAACTATTACGTTTAGAGGTAACACACTGAGACATGAAATCAATACTTCACTTAACTACGTGGCGTATAAATGTTGCTTTTAGGTATTTCAGGTAAAAGCTACATGGTTTGGCTTTGCCTCAATAGGTTGGACTCAAATACTCATTATTTCTGATTCTATATTAATTACAGGTCCTCAAAGCCTCGGAGAGGTTAACCTTTAAGTTGTAATGAGTTTTACCATCTAATGATGATCACTAATGTATTCTGATTCGACACTGAGGGGGAAGAGCTTGGCCGGGTATACTGGTAATGAGCAATGTAGGATAAATGCGTTGAATATAACAAAAATACCGTAGAAGGAAGTAGTTACATCTCTATATTTGGCTTTAACTTCCCCTTTAGGTTGATTCAAAAGTGAAACCCAGTTAATAAGACAACAGGGTTCAGGTACTCATTTGAATTTACACAAGCTGCCAAATACTCTAATTCTTTTCAGTTCCACCTGATTAGTGATTCTGGCAATTGATGTAAATCTTTGTCATTAATCAGTTCGTAAAGGTTACCACAGGGAAATTGTAAATGAAATGCACCTTAAAAGAGGAGGAAATTTAATTCAAAGGGCAATCTAAAGACTGCTTGGGAGAAACGAATATTTTAAGCATCCACGAAAGAGACTAAATGTTAACACTATCTCTTCCGATGAAATACTACCTGGTTGCAAAATGAAACGTCTGTTGTATGAATGTATATTAAGACATCACGGTGAGCCGGGTCTTGCGCCCGATAAAACTCTCTCCACACAAGACTAGCGTGACAATGAAACGCTCGCTCGCCGCCGCGGAGAGTCGGCACGACTTCCTCCAGCCGCGCTTTATTCTGCCACCTCACAGCCAGGCTCAGTCAGCCGGCCGGAAACACGGCTCGCGCATCAATAATAACGGCCGCACAGAAAGAGGACCAAAGGGTTCCAACAGGTCGTATATCATGAAAAGTTCACGGTGTTACACAGATGGAGGAAGATACAGTGGAAAATGGGGCCGCGCACAAAGAGAGCAGGCTATCTGGAAAATGCAGCGGGAGGAAGAAATGAGACGAGATATGATGTGATACAGTGGGGAGATAGAGAGGATGGGGGTGTGGAGGGGGGGGGGGGGGGGGGGGGGGGGTTTCAATTCATGACAGAAGGGTCGGACTTACTGTAGGGCACACACTCATACTGGACCTCCAGGTACTTGTAGGTCCCCGGGCAGGGGTCAGGGAAGACATCTGAACCCGTGATCACGATGCACTGGGTCCGATTGTTGCATCTGGAAACAAATAAGCAGAGGAAAAGAATTCAGCAAAAGAACACGCTAAATACATCCACACTGGTCTTTTCAAGCACAGTAAATAGTGAAGGAAATGAAACATGCGTCATTATAATCGGTGGGTGAGGGGGAGGATTGAAATTGCCCTACAAATAAATACAACGGTTACCACATGGCAATGCTTTTAAGTCCGTTAGCTTAAGGGTCAACTCCATTGCTTTTCACTCCGTACTCGTCTTGGGTCTACGGTTTAAAATAGGCCCATTGTACGTTGTGCGATTGCATTTGGGTTTGTTTTGTTCCAAGAGTTTAGATAATCTGAGAGAATGTGCATGGTACAATGAAAAAATACAAACACACTCTGCAACATTTACTCCACTCTCCACCCCCCTCCTTGCCACAGGGTCAATAATACATATGTAGTCAATAACTGGTTAAAAGTGTTTTGCATTGTATTGCATTCCTGTTCTTTTACACAGTTTTCGGCTCCATCTGTTCTTGAACATTCTCCCTGCCAGGTGTGTTCGAATGCAAAGTGGATTACACAGTGGATCTTGTGTATGTGTGCGTTGTTATGCACATAACCGCCCTCTCGCACATAAGACTCTGTGACTAAAACTAAATATAGAAGGTGTATGCACAGGAACTGTACAAATGAATGCAGCACATGTCGGTGGATAAGACATCAAGACTTATTCACACAGGGCTACAATTGCATGGGGACCTCATGCGATTTGTGGATCTGGCCCCCCACATCTGTGTTTGGTGGGGCACATTTGGGCAGAATAAACAAAATGTGTTTCACTCAAATGTTCTGTCTTATTGATTGGAACATGGAGCTCCTTTACTGAATGGGTGTACACATGCTGAGCAGCTTGATGAGGCTCTTGAATCACTCACTCGAAATGCCAAGATCAACATTAATGATTTCTACTGCTGCCTTTAAACTTCTCGATATGGGAAGGCAAAAATAAAATGAATAACTTGAATGTGTTTGTGTGTTTTGCCGTGAGTAAATTGTAATGTAGTGCACATTTTGAGTTACATTACATTTTAGGAAAACATTTGTAAATATCAGAAATCACATGGAGGACCCAAGGTTGTCTTAGTCATTACAGATATATACACATATAGTTTATTTCACTAGAAATTCAAAGCATTGTTACCCATGTCGGCCACTGCCTTTAACATCTGGAGCACAGACATTCTAATTGAGCCATCGGCGTGCTCTGAAGCCCGGGGAATTGCAGGTGAGCGTCCTTTCGCTGTACTGAAATCATGATAATGACATCTATACTCCCAGTGAGCCCACTTTGCTACCGTGGGGACTAAAAATGTTATTGGCAACGTGAGGAGCCCGATCAATAACTCTGTTCTGCTGATTTTGCAAGGACCAGAGATAATATTTGTTTCTTCTGATCAGAGACCAGTGAACGCATTTTACTGCAGATCATTGGAAAATGTATTACCGGTTGCATTAAATTGTGCTTTGGGTTTTTGACTTTGCTTTGGACCACGGAGGTATAATCACCGTTTTGTGTCCACTGTAATTAATGTAATATTAGGTAGCTCAGTGGAACAGCGGAGAGAAGCTTACTGAGCTTTGAACAGACGCAGAGAGGTGTGGAAATTGTTTGGTTGTCAGATTGAAAAAAATAATAATTCTAACGGCATGCCATGGATGCGTGCAGTGCCGTAGGTTTACGGCACCAAAAGAAAATTAACCAGCAACTTTAACAAACGTCTTGTTTTCAAATGAAAAACTCAATAAATCAAAATAACGGCAGGGAACCAAATTAGCCATTGCTTTTTTTCAACTATTTTTAAAGCATAAAAGTGATTAATCTCCGACTTCCACCTGTTCTATTTCTCCCAATCAGCATGTATGCCAATTAAAATAGTTCATGCATTTTTTTCAGATACATTTGAATGACGGCATTTTTTTTATTCAACTAAAAATAATTGTATTATTTTTTGCATTTGGCAAATGTGTTAAAGTGATGGGCTTTTTTCCCCAACAGAGCCATAATGACACTATTTCTGTTAACATCTGCATGCATGCATCTATGTTTAAAAAGGGTTGCAAGGGAGACTTCACTTTATTAATGACCCTCCTGTGTGATAACAGATGAGATAATCCTCATAGTATATATTTGTTTTTCTGGTAATGAAATCAATGAATTACTGTTTTGGAATTAAAACAGACGCATCATGCTCAGCCCATAATATGCCGCTTGCGTTTGTGGGTAATATTTCATGACTCTGCAGCACTTTCCATATATTATATGGTCACTTTGATGATTCTGTCCCCTTGCTCATGCATACGCATATCACGCAGAAGCAAAATAAATTACAGTGCTCTATCTAACAGATTCCAATGAGACTGGGAAAGGACTGCCTGGTTTATATTACGCATATGAAACAGAATAATATCAAAAATAAAATCCATGACACTAATGAGACACAGGCCTGTCATCGTTTCTCGGGCAAACGTATTAAACAACAGGACATAAGCACTGGGGAAGAAAACACCTCATATTTCTTAAGAAACAATGTTGACATAAGTGTTGATAGCCCTGTCTGATATATTGCCCTAATTTTAGAGCTGTGGAGCAGGAGCGGCCTGTTCAATGGGATCGCGTGACTGTGATTCCTTCTCCTCTGTAAAACCTTGTGCTTCTCCTGAGACCAAATGAAAATTATGAATGACTCCAGTGCATGCTTTTAGCCCTCAGTTTGAGAAGAATCTTGTAATGGAAATTCCTCCAATGAAAAGTTCAATTTGGGCCTGCAAGGGCACAGGTCTCAAAGTGCACACTAATTAAATACATGTAAAATATGATATCTCTGACAATCTTTTGATAGTCTAAGGCTATGTAGTAATTAATCATTTACATAATGAATATTAAGTTTCTCCGCTTTTCCTTCAGAGCTAAACGTTTCCCTCTTCACTTCTTTAAATACCTTGACTGTTCAACAGGATTTTACGAATGAAAAAAAATGTATCGACTTAATCTTGTTATGCTAAATAAATAATAAAGACATTTGGAATCGGTATGAAGTAAAAAGGACAGTTCTTTTGTATTAGCATATATAAATGCAGATGTGATTTAATGTAAGAAAAGCTCATCCAGTACAAAGTTTGGTTTGCAGAGCTCCACATCCGGGAAATGACCAGAGGTTGTCTACATTTGCTAAAATTCAGTTACAACTGAATATATTTATATTTGAAAACACGTTCTGTGTGAAAAAAAATGATTCATCCTCCGAGTAAAACTAAAGCCAGAGGAGGGCGAAGCTACTTTCTGCTTTGATTAGCTCCATTTCCCCCGACCAGCCTCTTAATGAGAGTGAAGTATTCCAAATGTAATCCCATCACATCTCTGACCTTTTTGAAGAGGCAGACGTCACTACAATCAGAGCGTCACAGAAAACGATGCTTGGATTTGATGCAAATTCTACTTTAAAAATGAGCACTCCCCGCTGACAGCGAGAGAGGGTGCAATAAGATGGCAACAAGGTGTAACTGATGGTTCTCCTGATACCGTGTATCCACATGCAATTTAACCTTTCCCACTGTTATCGTAAAGCATGTCACAGGGATAATTGCACGTGAACATAATTTGCCAAATGAATGAACTCATTGATAAAAAGAATAATAATTCTACAATCTCTTTTTCTGCTAACAAACCTCGGGGAAAATAAATAAATATAAAAGAGTAATCTAGATCTTTTTCCACTAATCCCTCGACAGCTACGACGTCATTTCAAATCAATGCTGCTGTGTTCAGTAAATCAGCTTGCAAATGGTGTTTGCTAAGATGTTGTAACTGTGTAAATTGAATATTAAAGTAATTTTAATTTACCTACATGGACTTTAAACCATGTGTAATATTAAGACAAAGACACACTGGCCTATACTAGCTTCTAAAGAAAACATTTGCAATATAGAAGTGAGACGCAGCCGTTGATGTTTGAGGTAAATGCAGGATGATTTTTCCAACGCTTAATACACATCTGGGTTATAAGGTCGGAGCCTAGCATATTAATGCCCTTCAATGCACTGCTTTTAAATTGAAAAAGTACAGTGAGTGATGGAGGTCTCATCATGTGACCCGCCATGTGCTGCTCATGTGACACGGCTAGTTTAGAACAAAGACAAGATGTCTTGAATTGTCTATCCCTCGTCGCTCCAGGGCTCGCTCACTCACTCACTTCAGGAAGCTTAAGCAGCCATTTGTAATTCAGAATATCAACAGCATGAACAATTGCTGTGTAACTGGAGGAGGAAAGCGACATGAGTGAGGGGAGCATATTACAGAGAATGGCACAATCTACTTCCTGGTGCTCCCTGTTTGAATTTCAATCAAATTAGCGTCTCTTAAACTCAAAGTGACCCGTCTAGCTCCATTTCATCCAAAATGCTGATGAGGTTCATGGCACAATTATCAAGGCAGACATTTCTCTCAAAAGGGAAGCCTGTTCATAGCAGACAGGCCGTTGGATAAAAATCCTTTCCAAGGCGACAGAATGGCAGCGAAAGAAAAAATGTAATTCTTTATACATTTACACCAAGCAAACAAAAATGCACAAGCACAGACGCTTGATTTACAATCACCTCCAATATCAGTATATTTAGACCATTTTCTAAGGGGATGGCCCAATATTAATTCAGGAAATAGGTTGTTGGAAATGATCCATTAGCATCCTGCTTTCAACTTGGGAGTCTGACCCAATATCCGGGTAAGACTTCCCAGAATCTCGTAATTACTGTCATATGCTTGTGTTTATGATGTGCTTACTGGAGCTGCCCATGGTGCTCAACGGGGGGATTCCAGGATCTTACAGACTCGACAGGAAGTCTGTGTGACCCTCATCCGTCCATCTTACCTATTGATTTTTAAACCAGCCAGGGTATATTGCCATGCCACTAAAGTCAATGGAAATGCTACTATGACATTCTGCAAGGTTTAAATTTGACCTTTATAAGATGGCAAAATGCAATTTAAGGACAACCACGCACAAGGCCAAAGCTACACAGGCATGTCGTAAAAACAACTTTAATGTTTTGGAGTGGCCGAGAGACCCGATGATATCTGTGCAACCCGAAAGGGCTTAACCAGTTTAACAGAGAGGTATGGTGGAGACTGCAGTGTACAGAAGAGCCACGCTGATAGAGACTCCAGTGCCGTTTCAGAGTGATTTTAAATGTAAGAGTCATCAACTGATTGAAGATGAATATTTCCAGATTGGTAGTTTTAGAAGGGTATCATTTAAAAACATTGCTGGAAATTTTGGCAACCCACAGAGATTTTTTAACTAATTATGTTGTCAAATAGAGGTAGACCATAAAACTGGTCCAAAACATCAAGATGCTAAAAATATATATTTTATTGCCCAACTATTTAGTTATTTATTGTCAATATCATATCAATTGCGTGCCAATACGATCCTAAACAGAGAGCGGTTTCATGGCTCGTGAACTTGTGTACACCCCGCACTTAATCTGGATCTTTATGAAATCTTAATCTGCGGCGCTTTAAATAAACACAGACGGAGGGGAAGAACAGTCAGTGTGCTGTCAGGCGGCAGCGACGGAGCTCCTTGGAGAGCCTCGCAAGCAGTCCTGTCACCGATATAAATAGTGTAAGCAGCATCATTTACTCTACAGAGCTGCCTGGCATCTATTGACAATTGCACGCTGATATTACTGGGTCATTTCGATATTACAAACGAGTTGTTAACCCCATTAAGTTAATAATGTTTGTTGAAAATCTGTCACGTTCAAACGGAGGGTATCATTACAAGATGAAACCATTTCAAATACCCAATGGTGAATGGTAACGATGATTTTTAATGATAATGATGAACTAACTAGCTGTCCTCTAATCCCACAAATTAATTCCACCGTCTGTAAGAGAGCTATCGGCTTTGATCATTCTTGTCAGTGATATGGTTCCTGGAAAACCCGCGATCCACCGGCACGGCGGGACGCAGCCACGCTATGTTCCTGAAATCGATGACCTTGTTATCGAACGCTTCAGATGAAGCTCATTACTCATCGCAAAATCAATGTGTATTTAAGCCACTTATTCATACCGTCTCTCCCCGAATAAGTTCTTTTGGATTTTGTCTAGATGCGTCACTGTCATCTTAACTGCTCCTCGAGCTACTAGATTTAAATAGGAAGTTTGTGTCAGATGGTTGGTGCACGCACAAGTAAATGGATGGCAAAACAATACATTTAAATTACTGTTTATAATGTAGATGTTTGGCAAGATGTTGTGGTCATTATCATTATCTTTAGCGCGGATGAGGAAATGTAATTATCAAGAACTAAAGTCCTGAAAAGGAGAACATAAAACCATCACCACCCTGAATATTATGATCAATAAATTAATTATTTTAAACTGTACTGCCATGCAGTTTCGCATCTGCTGGGGAGGTGTCCACGTGAAAAATTCCTGCACAGATTATCACCCACTTGAGTCGACTAATTGCTTGCAGCTGAATGTTTTAATTGAGCCACAACCGTCCTAGGGCTATTTTCATGAAAATCATTGTGCTCATGAATATAATATGCCAGCAAGATATAAAAACAATTTGGAGTGCCAACCGGATCTATCAAACTCAGCGATGCCTCAATCCAATTCTCCACACTTCAGGACTACATTAATTTTGAATGTTTAAAAGTGAACACAGTTTTCCACACAAGTGCTAATGTAATTTCCCCCCCCCCACCCCACACACACAGACCCCAACCCCACAGACACACACACTTAAATTTGTAGGCCAGGGTAATTATTGCAACAAATAAATGTGGCTCTTCAATCATTCCTTGATGAAGACTGTACGGTGGGAAATAATTGTTTTTTATCCACACACAGTGTGTGTGCCCCACATATGGAACATTTCAGCTGGGTTGGCCTCAGCAGGAGCCAGACAGCAGACCGCAGTTTTGACTTGTGAAGAACTGACGGGCTCAGACCTTGAAACAAACATTGCATCCAAAATAGACTGAATAAAAAAATAAAAAAAAATCCCCACATTTCTCTTTTTGAGCGTGATTATTTTTGACAGCAGAGGCATTTCATTTGCTTCTTATTTATTTGATTCCTGTAAATAAATATACACAAAATACTAGAATCCCTAATTAGTCCCATATGTAATATTGGGCCTCTGTCAAGCTGCCCTTGCATTTATTTTCCCAACAGTACAGTGTTTTAAATGTCTGCAGTTATTATGTAAACTGCTTTTATGATTTACTGTAGACCCGTATAGGATTTAAACTGGCCTCATTTCTTGTAAGTGAACATACATAACATGAATCTGAACTCACACTTTCCATGTTGACGTATCTCTCAAGACTCTCACACTGACAAAGAAACCATCCGTGTATGCCACTTCATTTAAATATATGCCATTCACTTTTTTGTTCTTTTCATGGGCAGGAGATGTCTTTTGGATTCCGTCCTGCGGTTTCACATCTGAATCCTTGCAAGGTTCTTTTTGTGTGATTTTTTGAACCCAGGCTCCTGACAGAGACCATTTGTATCACACGGCACACGGTATCTTCGAACGCTCATATTTCTCTCTTTGCGCCGAGTACAATGGCACGGCGGAGACATTGAAATGCTAAAAATACATTTAAAATAACATCTGAACTGCGTCCTCTGGCACCATCGGGGTGCACGGGGGGGAAGACGCTGCCAGGGACCTTTTTCTACCAGACCGTTTGTTTTAAGGTGACTCCTGCCGGGTCAGTATTTGTGCTTCAGTGGACGGTTTTCCTGTACGAGCGAGGCACGGGGCAGCGTAACACGCGGGGGCCACGAGCGGGGAGCAGGCAGGCTGCAGCTTTTCAAGACAGACAACGTGAGTCAGCTATCTAACTTCATCAAACGGGGCTTGACAATAAACCCCCTGAATACAAGGGCTCCGCTTTCATTTTATTTCCCAGGGCGGCTCGCCAGAGTTGCTGACGGTCTCATACCGTCCAATTTCTCTCTCTGTGGCACTCGTATGTCATTCCATCCCGTGCACTTTGGCTCGGATGGCATCCCTTATGTGACAACTGGTCTCATGTATACGCCGTTACCAGAGGAACCCTGCTGTGGAGGTCTGAGCACCTCCGTGGGTATGTTTTCCACAATGAATCATCCTTCTTTGCACATGTGACATGCTGCACAGAGACGGTGGCTTTAAAATGTGAGACGTCGCTCTGGTCTGTAATCAAACTGTAAATCGTGGCTGCCAAGAACCCGTCCTTAATCTGACCATCAGGATTTACCAAAGAGGCGATAAAGGAGGGCAGAAGCATAACGTTAAGCAGATGCCGGGGGTGGAAGAAGTATTCAGATCGTTTACTGAAGTAGAGGTAGCAATACAGCAATATAAAAGTTATCAATAACAAGCATCAATAGTTAACATTTAAGTTAATTAAGTCAGCGTGCAAAGGTTTTCATCAAAGTAACAAACTTTAAGTATCAACTACAAATGTAGTCTTGATGCTTATTTTTTTCAAAAAGAATAATGTAAGCAGTACTTTAATGTTATAGTTGTTTGGGCTGAAGGTAATTTTCAATCATTTATACACTGCTGTGGTTTCATCTTTAATAAAACGTTTTTATATTTAAAAACAAAAAATTTAAAAAGTGTACTAAAGTTGTTAAATAATTGAAGTGTAAAACAAGAAGAATACTTTTTACTGAATTGTAGTAAAGTTGTAACCTTACAACTATTTTGATTTAATGTACTTAGTTGTTTTTCACCAGGGGGAAATACTCCGTATGAAGCACGTTTTAGACTAAACTACAAGATAAAATCAAATAATGATACAGCATCTGCAATTCAAATATTTAATAAAATTATGTTTTAAATAATACTCTCCTTTGTGTTTGATTTACCAATCAAAAAAAGCAGCAATAGTAGATTGACAACTATACTTTCATCATCACCACAATAAGTAAACATTTAAAATTAAGACAGAGTATATTACGTATTCGAGAACATTGTTGGTGCTTCATAATTGTTTGTAATATGATTTACAACATATTCACTTATTTCCAAATTAAACAAAATGTACATGACAAAAGTTGCTCAGCTTCACTAATAAGACAAACCGCTTAAATAAAAGGTAAGCACATTTTGTTTTTGTGAATGTTATTCAAAGCTTAATTTGTTGTGTTTATATATGAGAAGTTGATGTCTAATATGAGTTAATTAATGTTTTGTTTTTTAAATCCGTTGTCTTCTACTTATCAGCCCGGCTTCACCTCCCAGTTTCTATTTCTCTTTAGTTCAGGTTCGGCCGTCCTAGTGGATGCCGACATTACCGTCTTGTCGGTTATTGATGCCGACAGGCTACTAATGCCTTGTTCTTTTTTTAACCTCACACCTACGTTCATTTTTTGCTATACTCGATGCAGTAAATCAATCCGATGGCAGCCGTGTTTTTTTTCCCAATGCCGAAATATTTTGCTCCAAAGGCAATGGATACAGAGGAGTTTTTTTTTAAAGCACAGGACAAATGGATTCCAATAGGGACAATCAGACAAAATGTAAGAGTTGACAGTGGTCCAAATCTGGTTGTTCTAGATAACTACGCCCCTATTGAGCACTGTCAATTATCTCAAAGAGCCCTGAAACTTTGGCTGATACCGTATTTTGTGATGTCATACTGCACAGATACTGCATGTCAGCAGTTTTACCTTTGCGACATGATCTTGTAGGCATCCGGGAGATAGCAGTTGATGTTCTCCATCTGGAACGGGTCGGCGTCACAGATCTTGTCATCCGTTCGGCCATAATTGGCACTTTCGATCATTATGACATCACTTCCGGGACAGCGCAGATCGATGGGGTAACCCTCGCAAGACAGCTCTCTCCGCACTAAACCAAATGGCAGAGCAGCTCGACTGAACCCTGAGGAAGGAGAGAGAGACGCTCTATTAGTACGAATCAAACGGAGATGTGTAGTTGAGCTGACACTGACAAAGACAGCAGGAAAGACAGAGGACGCTGGATATCAGAGATTTGCTGGGTGTACATAAAAGCAGCATGCTGTGCATGCGCGTTCCTTTCTAATTCAAAAGGCTGCAGCTGTTTAGCAAGATGAATTAAGCTGAAATGTGGATAGTGAACCTTGGATTGGACTACTAGCCTGACATACATCAGAATATTGAGTGAACATTTCAGATCTCAACCGCACCAGTGAGCTAATGGTGTTAGTATGTCATGCGCATGCCTGACTGGTCCTATGAGAAAATCAATAATTGTCATTAAAGTGTGGTTAATGGGCTAAAATGTCAGGAGCATCGTAACCCCTTACGGCCATCGAGGTACCGTAAGCACACCGACGTTACACTAATGACGTGGTTATTGTCCTGTGTTTTATTTAAATACAGGAACAAAGCGCCATCACACATTTTACCACTCGAAACTTTTGCTTTACATACAAACCTCTTTTATTCTTAAATGAAAAAGTACAACAGGGATATGTATAACATGAGGGTAATTGAATCGTTTTTGCAGTGCTGACAGTCAAAAGGCGGACTACCGACACAATGTAAGAAAACTGTATTTACTGTGTGTGTGTGTGTGTGTGTGTGGCCAGGACACAGTAAATAAATCATTATTGCGGTTTTGGCTTCACAATTGAGAACAAAGTCAAAAGCAACAACGAAACTAAAAGCGCTTCATGCATAAAGTGTAGCAAACCAAAAAAATGGGAAATTTTTGGTCGGAGCAGCTTTCTAAAGGTTGTGACATGTCAAGTATTAGAGGGGAGCGGAATAGAGCTTAAAAAGATTGCCAGCTGCCCCAGTGTGGACTTTGACTAAACCAGCGGCAGCACTGAATAATAACTGCAGCCTCCTCCTGAGCAGTGCAGACAGTCACCGCTTTGAGCCTTTTAAATAATGGTGTTTCTACCTGCAACTTGGTTGCTAGAGCTTCCCAAAGCCTCTATTCCCTGTATGACTATTAGTTCACAGTTACATGATAAAGTTCACCGTTACTATTTCTACTGCATTCCCTCGTTTGGCACCTGGAGATGAGCGACCGATTCCATATTTGCAGTTGTTTATAATTACAAAGTACTTTTTTCATGAATCATACTGAGAGATATTTTATCATTTTATTTGTAGCAATGGTTTTCTTAAAGCCACAGACTGCTCTAAGAAACGTGCCTGGTTCATTTTACCCTGATGGATCAATTAGCTACCGATGCAATTGTCTTAGCCTGATTAAATGCAGCGCCACAATGCCATAATGACACGAGATGAGAATTCTATAAGTTCCCTTTCTAGGAAATAATAATGTGGTATTTTACAAATGAAGATAAATGTCAGGTTTTATGGGCTGATCGAATGTGTGCACCAATCAGGTAAACAAAGGCTATATCTATATGCAGGGCAGCTCGCCTATCAAACATATGTATTTTTTTATTAGGCAGCATACAATCATCAGGGAAGGATCTTTTTTCTTTTTTGCTTCTACTTGCTCCTTTTGACAGCAACCTTGCTCATGTGACCAATAGGCATGGGAAAGTAAAGGCTTTCAGATTTGATAGGTTTCAGCTATATGTCATTTCTTTCCCTTTTCTCTCTGCAGTCAAAAAGAAACACTTAAGGTGATGAACAATTTATCAGAGAAGTTGGCTCGAGAGAAAAAGCTCAAGAGGGAGAAAAAAATGAAAACGCCGCATGCTAAACAAAGGATTGGCAGCCAATCTCGAGGTCATGCCCATGCACTTCACCACAGCTCCATCAAAAGTCAGCAATGCAACACGATGTGTATCACTCTAAGAAACCCATGTAAAACCACAGTCAGTGCCACGTTAGAATTTGTACTATTTCTATACTCAAAACAGGATATGATAACGACATATAATGGATGTGTGTGTATATTTGTATGTGGGGTGTATATATATCTATGATTATATACATAGATAGACATAAATAATATGTATGTATATTTATGACATATACAGTACTAGTCAAAAGTTTGGACACACCTTCTCATTCAAATTTAATGAAATGTTTCTTTGTGTGCTATGCCTTTGAGTTTGATCTCCAAATTCTCCAAAAACCCTGACGTGCCGTGTCGCATGAACACTGCTGTACCATTTGATTTTCCTGCGGAGTCTTTACAGCCTCAGATTCTGGTTTTATGATTTACAAATGACGCGCACTCTCTGCTTCAGTGGGAAAACAGATATGAGGAGATAAATGTGTTCTAAAGAGTAGCGTAGGACTCCTACTGAAATGCACTAAGGAACTTCTCAACCATGCTGATAACAGTTCCATGTTAACATATTTTGTAAATCAAAGAAAATGGCTGTCATCTAAGTGTAGCGTATTTGCTGCTGTTGTGCATCATGGCCGAAAAGCATGGTCGTAAAAAAAATTCTCTCCATTGATTAGGCCCGGGGCTGAACTACTTTTCACTCTGGTGTCGGATGGTATTTTTGCTACATGGAGGGGGGGGGGGGGGGGGGTGAGAGTGACAGACAAATCTATACAGGGACACACAGTCCAGCTAACAATAGAGGCAAGTATATAATGCGTCTATGATTAAATCTACAATGCTTGACTGTCTTTCTAACTTTTTTGTGCATTATTGAGTGATATTTTGGATATTCCTCAGAAAATATCTCCTGGGTGCTGTGGTGGTCTGATCCGTTCAACTACACCAAAAATATACAAACATATACATTTGAATTTATTGATGAAAACGTTATTTTATATTATACGCTAGAATAAAGGGTTTATGTGACAACTTCAAATAAATCCTGTTCTTATGAAGACACCAAAAGCACCATCGCTCATGTTCTGGTACGACAATGTATCGCAATTATAACAAAATGATGTGATCACTGTGGATCTAACATGAGCAAAATGTAATGCTTACTATCCAACGCAAATAAATAAGTAAATTATTCAAATGAGCCAGAAAGCCATCAGCATTATTGGGGTCGTTAGCATCAGCAACGAATCAGGGAAAGCGTATGAAAATGATTTACTTTCCATAAGGTAAAACACATCAATAATATCCATCGATGGAAGACGTCAACATTCCTTCTCCTGATGAGTCTTCTAAAGTGAAACAGTTTATTGGAGCAGTTGTTGCTAAATTGTGTTTCAAGGGCCTTTACTTTTTACGCCACACACCAATGGTGCATCGGGGCGAGAAGGACACACGACTGACACTCTTACACATTCAACGGGAAAAACTCAGCACCCTCCTGTGCAGGTACCCCAGGCTTCAGATAACTCCTTGAAATATGAGATATTATTCTGCAAGCTTTATTGTACTTTCCCCTCAGTGATAGCGCATGAAGTGACAAGGGCTGGAAAGGAGGGCGCTTATCAATCAAACTTGTAAAATGAAGAGTTTCTGTGCACTAATTGAACACCAGGGAGCAAAGGATCAACGCGTTGTGAATCAAATACTATGGGGGGGAAAAAAAACTCAATCTTGTGACCATGGCAACCTGGTGCAGTAAAGAAATTACTGGTCAGATGCTTACCATCTTCATGGCCATGCTGACACTAATCAGGCATCCTGTCCACCCATCCCACCCACAACTAACACCATTAGAAAAGCATTTGAATTCCTCTTTGTTCCGAGCATTGAGCTGAATAATAACCAAATGCATTGCAATATAAACGAAAATCACAAAAAACACTAGGTTCCAATTTTTCTTCTCCACCCACAGACTGAAATAAAAATATAAATACTAGCATTAACAACCACAAACATTGGAATGTGAATTAAAGCCAGTTTTCGATTTTGTGAAATAGAAAACAGCTGTTTGGTTTCTATAAAGCACATGATCACTCAACTTTTTGACAAGTGCTTATTGTACATGCTGTTGTCACATGCTCGTAATTGACACTCATTGGTGCACAGGGTTTCTATTTCCATGGGTTATAGCACTTTATTAGAATATATGAGGAACCTCTATTTAAAGCTTCCCAGACTGGCATTTATTACCATGTTTAACCTTTGCAATAAGATTATGCTCAAACGGAGTCTGCAGCTGCAGAACAGTGAGAAACTCCCTGACATAAAGAGGACCCATTATGACCCCTTCTCCGGTTGTCTAATGTTTTAATTCTTCTTTTTTTTCCCCCAATGCAGATGAGCCAAATCAATTGGAAAGTGACCATCTGGTAGGATATGAGTGTCACTGCAGCCGAGGTAATGAACAAAATGCCTTCCTATTTCACACCAACCAGGAGCCATCGCGATCTTCATCAGACTTGTAGAGACCTTGTATTGTATGTAATCCCAGGAAACTGGATTACACATATCTGAAACAGTCTTACGTTTACTAAGGGCAACAAACGAGTTTGTTAATTATTTTTTTTAAAAAGCATTCTACTATTGCATTTATGACGCAGGAACTATTCTGCTTTTCATCAGGACCATCTTGCCTCCAGGAAAAGGTTTTCATATTAAAATGACCCTTTGTAACTTGAGTTACACATGCTTCCAGAGTTAGTCCAGGGGCAAAGCAGAGGCTGATCAAAAGGCCCATTCAGCCACTCACGCTGCCATCATTGTGGCCGTGGCACAAAAGAGGTCTCCGGATTATTTTGATGTGAAACCAGATAATTCTTCTGTCGAGAGCCGATGTGAAATGTGACAGGGACGCTCCTGATGCTTGTCCTCTACCGTTAACATCTCCCTTGGATTTTCTTCTTCTGTTCTGATGAGAGCTATACAGCTGCTTGTAAATGAGCAAGCATTTTCTGAGCCCAACAAGGTCGCTTGCTGGGGGACATTTGGGGTGAAAGAAAAGTGTGGCCTATAGCATTAGCTTGGAGCAACAGGAAACGCAGCTTGAGTCTGTGCCCCCCCCCCCCCCCCCCCCTCCACCCTCCTCTCAACGGCACAAGGCTGTGAAGGCGAAGGAGACCTTTAAATCGAGACTTTTCCAACAGTGCTGATTCTATAATCCAGAGATATCCTTTACAACAGCATGTATTCTTAAGAAGTCGGGTCCATACAGAGGAGGGGAAGAAAGAAAATATTGCATATATGCTGCAAACAGCAGGCTAGGAGGTGGACTGCTGCCTTTGTGGCCTTTCAGAAGAAAAAAAAAAAAACAATAGACTGATGTTTGGACAAATATTGTTCTAAATATTAACTCAAGACTATATTTTCTTATTTTCCAACACTTGACTGATATAATTTTCGGGTGCGGCTACCGGCAGACGACAGTCAGTTTTTTTTGGTGCATAAAATCTGTAGATCATTAAACTCTTTTGACAACTGATGATAAAACCATGACTAATGAGCCACAGATTAGCTGATTTTTATATTGGAGATGAGTGAGGTCCTAAAACTATAGCGACAGTGGAAAATGTAGGTTTTACTTATTTCATTCATCCAACAGCAATAAAGCACAGTGCCAAAGTAAAGAAAACCATAAGAATAAAAAAAAAAACATTAAAAAAAAGATCTATATGACATTATGCCATTTCTAAATGTGTAATACTAGTTCATGTTACGTATTTGAAACCTACTTTCACAAAGAGTGGGAGGCAGGAACAGTGAAATATTGGAAAAAGAGGAGGAGGTGAAGAGCAGCAGGAGAACGAGCATTCCAATCTCATTTGTATTCTCCACCATTCATTTCACTCCAGTTGATTTACATCGCCGCTACTTCCATAGCAACAGCAGGGGGGCTATCAGGAGCATCTTTGATATAGGTACATGAGATCTAGTCATCGCTCTCTGAATAGATACATGAGAAAAGGCCATGATTTTTTCCACCCTTTTGGTGTTAAAGTGCTTCTTCTAAGCAGGAATTTACCCTGTCAGAGACTCCTTTTACATGAATTCTATTCCTCATCCTCAACCAGCACTTGAAGACACATAAGCCAGTACAGGAAATGCCGTCACTGCACAGAAAAGATATTTGATCCACAGAACTTAATGATTTTACTGTGATAAAAAAAGCATGGACAACGGCAAAGACAGCTATCCCAGAAAGGTTTCTAACCCGAAAGAAATTGAACAAATACAAGGCATCAAGAGCTGCTGCCAGCCAAAATGATAATGCGCTGCACCAGCGCCTCATCAAATTCCATGTACACTTGTATGTAAATCAACCTTAAGGCCTAATTAAGCTCTATGGGGCTCATCAAGGTCATAAATCCTCTTCTTTTTTTTCATAATGCATTATTGACTTCACATCATCTGCACATGTCGGCTGACTGCACTCGCACAAGCACCCAATGTCATCTCACTGTCTAATATCGGATAGCCCTGGGGCCGGGCGGCCTGTGTGCGTGTGCGCGCGCGTGTGTGTGTATTTATGAGAGAGCGAGAGAGAACGGGTGAGTGCTTTTTTTTTAGGTCACACAAAAACCAAGGACATCTTCCACAGTCAATTTGGTCTTTAACAAATCATCACTGGTACTTTTGAGCATTAAAGTAAAGGCTTTTACTATGAAGCTGGTACAACTCAACGAAAACATCTTCCGAACCATAAATTCAGAAATGATTTCAAATGGAGTCTTACTGTTAAAGTGTGCAAATTTAATTGGAGCCGACTACTGAAAGTGTTTTGTTTAATTAGTAGTGGACTGATCCTATGAGTCATTCCTGGGGAGAATTGACATAGCAACCCCTGCTAAGAGTCAGTGTTCTTAAGTGGCAGCAAGATCCTTTTGAACTCATTACGCAGCTGATTATCAGTTATACAATTTCAGAAGATATCAAACGAAAAAGAGTTTAAAAAAAAGAGGAAGCAAGTTGTTTTTTTGCCCAAAGACTTTTGGGAATAGATTCGGGATATCTGTTCATCAACTTCTCCTCCGTTCTGTATTTTATATCCATTAGATATGATGAAAACAATGGACACATTGGGCAGCCCAGACTTCCTCCTCTGCTCCAATGAAGCGTTTGATGCTCCTCGATTCAATAAGGAAGCATTTCCCCGATGGGTCACATGCGGCAAGTACACACAAATGAGAAGAGCCCATCTGCTGGGTTTGCATTCCCAAAGTGTACTTCCTCAAGCACACCACATCGGTGGTTCCTCCTCCCAAGACTCATGTGTATGCATTTGTGCCACATTATTCAGCAAGTGCTTCAAGTGACCCGCACCTGGCATTTAAATTCCCTGACCAAATGGGTAGTCATGCCCCGATGACACGACCGCGGCTACGACTAAATTCTTTATGCAGCTCTTATTCAGACTAGACTGCAGTCTTGCTAGTTTCTGGGTTAGGAGGATTGTCATACGACACAACAATACTAGCCTTCTTGGCTTTTGTCTCCTCGCTCACCCAGGGATATGCACGTATTCCGCATGGTTATGCGACAAGTGTCACACAAAGAAAATGCACAAAGAAATGTATTCATTTTTTTTTTGTAGATATAATAAAATATTTCCTTTCTTTGATCGAGGCACTAATACTCTTTCCTGCAGTTCAGGGATTATATCTCACAAGAGAAAGCGGGCTAAGTGGAAATTGAATTCTGCTCTGGGTTCAATTCTTCAAGGATGTATTTTCTGCTGTTCATTATAATCCAAAAGGCTGAATATTATCTTGATGACCTGCCATCTCGTATGCATCTTTATCCTTCAGCGCAAATTGTTGGAACATTCAAAAGACGGTTCCCAACCATGTATTTTTTATAAGAAACTTTCAGATTTGGATTAACCTCGTAAACAATTCCAGAGACACCGGTTTCCAGCCCTGCCATGTCAAAGCAGGAGCATTTTGAGGTTCCCATTTGACGATTTATCAGATTTCTCTCATGCTTATCAGCCCTAATTGTCGGTTGTTGGAAATTTAAAACAGATTTGGGGACTTGTGGTGTGTGTGGGATGGAAATTAGGGTATAAGAGAAACTATTAAACATGATGCAATGGACTAGTTGGGCTTGTTAGTATTACAAGATGCCTTCATCTGTTAATCATTGTTAATGTTGTATTTGAAATGAAGCATGTCTGTTGAAATTCTTTGACTAACATTGATTTTCTTTGGCCAATAATTTACTTGCGAGGGCTTAAGAGCAGGCGCCCACACCCTTGACACACAGACGCACTCAGGGGTCATAATGACTCAGGGGGGTCACAAAGCCAGGTCACACTCGGACAAGTCCTGGCAATCTACCAGAGCACAAATGGCCCGACATGATGTTTGCTATGTTTGACAGCAAGTAAACCTGCACTTCACAACGCCTTTGGTCCAAATGATGACCTGCAAATATGGGGCAATGAGCTAAAACAATTCTATTATTGTCTAACAGCACACTATAGCAGCCAGACTGGTCAAGCAGGTTTTAGACAACATATATTAGTGAAACTAAGTTAACAAGCTTCATAAATGGGCACTGGAAGTTCCTCCCGAAGGCCCTGGTTCTAAGTCCTTTATATTTATGGGCGTAGTTTCAACACCCCTCATTCACGGAAGCCTATTCTGGGTTTACTGCAGCTCTACATCAGGACTGAACGACAACGAGGATTCCATAAAGGGCAAGCAGGGATATCATGAATACGACTCTCGTGTGTGAACTGTAAAACATTTGAAACTTTAAACCTTTGAAAACATGATGTTACCTTGACAGAATCTTTCATTTGCAGTGTTACAATTAGTTCTCATAGCATGAAATCCAGACCATAACCGCTCTTTCTAATGTCTTTTAACAGCATCCTCACAATAGACACATGACTGCATTCCCCCTGAACACTTGTGGATTGTTGTCGTTTGGAAAACTCACAGGTTTCATACATAGCAGTTCACAAAAGACCACTTCAATGCGCTCATCTCTTAGATACTCTGGTGGCTTAAATCACTGCCGAGGGACTAGATTCCTTTCGATGATAATAAAAAAGTGTAATTCAAAATATGACGAAGCATGCAGAATAAATTGATAATGTTTCTCATAATCTATAAAAAAGGCTGAGGGCCTATAAAGGTCACTAACTAATATCGCACGACTGCACTTCATGTGAGATGGCGCATTTGTCTGCCGCAAGGAGTACTTGCTGGTTCAAGGTAGCGGCTCTAGTTGGGCTGAGTAAGTGAAAGTCAGCTTACGGGACCCCTCGCCGGGATTTAGCCTCTTCCCGAAGCTTTGAACTAAGTGCTCAGTGTCAGCAACCCACCCGACCCGTCACAAAGATACGGCCCCCTTCTCGTTACAATGGTTTCTGAGTTTGACGTATTTTCACATTTACAAAATCAACGTGTTAATGAATTGATTGTGATGAGCAAGTTTGCAGCTACTTTGCATATTGATGTAGGCTAAATACTATTAGTGAATGCTGAATACTACATGTAGTGAAGTTGAAAGTACTACATTACCCTCTGGTCTCTGTAGTAAAGTATTACATGTATCCCTAGTCTCAGGGTGCTGGAGCCAAACTCAGTTAACAATGGACCGAGACAGAGTCAGACAAACATTCCGGCTCGCATACACACCTACAGGCAATCTAGAGTTGTCGATTAACGTAAGCCGCATGTCTTTTTTGACTATGGGAGAGAGACAACCCGCAGTGCCGCGGGAGAACATGCAAAGTCCACAAAATCTTGCTTTGCAAGAGCATAGATTTGCTTTCAAGAACACAACGTTTATATATATATATATATATATATATATATATACACATTACATACATACATACATACATACATACATACATACATACATACATACATGCATAGCCTCTTAATTTGCTCTTAAAGTGCAGCAGGTTGATGCTTTTAACTTTAAAATGTAAAAGAACGATTGTTGCTGGGGAGAATTCCCCCAGAGCTCCCGGGGGCGTCTGAAGCCCACCCACCAGTCTCACAATCTCCTGTAGGAAACGGCATGTCGTCTTACGGCTATTCTCCCAATACACAAGTCTTTCGCAATACAAGTTAAAGGCACTTTTTCATTCTGCCAAAACAGGTAACGAATGCAAAAAAAAAAAAAAACACAGGCGAAAAACACAAACTTTAAAGCAGAGGCATGTCTCAGACAAATCGACCAAATGCCAACCATATCGGCCACGGCACGAACCTGTCAAGGCAACAAAAAATGTTCCATGAATAATAGGTCCTTGGTTATAGACCACTGCACTGGAGATTGGTAAGTCATATTTGTTTGTTTTTTATGGATTTGGGATTCACAGCGGAGGCTCGATGGGTTATCAGAACATATTTTGTAGATTGTTAGGGATATACTTGTTAGGGACCCACATATCTCTACCTGAGCAAGAACAAATTGAGCCAAAGCATGACGGTAAAGCACGGGGCAGATAGGGACATGTGGGTAGATGGCTAATCTAGGGCGCCTGAGATCCCACCCAGCAAGGGCCTTGTGACCGTGAGAATGGCCATTATCCACAAAGATCACCACCGAGAATGATGAGGGAAGGTAGGTTTCACACTGTCTGAGTCTGTGTCACGCTGAACCACTCTCCTAGACAAGTCTGAAACCCAATTAAGGACCTTGTGGAGGTTTAGCACCATGTCGAGCAACAGTGTGCTGTTGTTTCGTGAGGGAAGTCTGCAAGACTCATGACTTAATTAAACAAAAATGGCCACATGCTTGCAAAAGAGAAAACGCATACAGCTCCAGAAAACTTAAAATAAGTGATTAGTAAAGGGATAAATAGCCTCATAAAAAACGGAGTCCTTGCTATAAGTAGAACATGTAGAGGAGCACTCTTGATGGAACAAGGCACCGTGTCTCCTGTCGAAACTGCTCTGCATGTGTGCCATGGCCCGAGATGCCACCATGAGTTATAGACGCCAACAGACTACAACAAACTAATGATACTTCCCAAGGGCATCGCTGCATAAATAACCATTAAAGGAAACGTTGATGCAAAAGCTCCAATTTACAGACATTTAGAACGGGCCACTAAGATGGAGTTAAAAACCTTGGGCAAGTGCAGTGAGTTAAAAACTATGGGTTGCCATACATTAATTGAAATCTTATAACTGCCTCAATGCCAGGTGAAGGGGATGGGAGGGGTCAGAGAGGGGGTGGGGGCGTGGGGGGCTTTGTTTGGTAGAAGGAAGGCATAATGTCAATAGCTTCGCAATGCTCTTGCATGACAAATACCAACATGGAGCCACCAGTGACAAAGCCCTAATCCAGAAAATCCCTCATTCCTTTGCTGAAAATCCTAATGAGGATTTGAAGTGCTCTGCAGGGAGGAGACCCGGGGGCTGCCGTTACACCTTGCCACTGCTTGCTCTCCGACTCATTGTCTCCTTATCTCCTTATTGGCCAAGCCTGGCTGGCGATGAAAGAGACATGACAGCACGGCGGGCCTCCGTACACAGACCCCACGCCTGCATGGCTCCACGGGAGGGCCAGATTCCACAGTCTGCCGCAAACATACAGAATGACATCAAGCAGGAGATGGAAAGACAAAAAAAACGACAGAAGTTGTTGACTAAAGACGCAAAGACAAAGAAAAGATTCGCCTCTTCAACCTCAACTGTTTTAGCGCCGTCTCCAATAGAATATTAAAAGGGCAAAGAAGTGTTTCATATAGTTATTAGCCAGGAAATGATTTGTTTATTTAATCAAATTAGCAGTGGGCCAGACTTTTCAAAACTACCTTTATTACCAAAGGAAGTAGTCTGGGAACGGGAGTGTGGCACCGCGGCGGGGAACAATTATTTTCCTCGGACACAACTCGGGCACAAATGACTATCTTGAAACAAAAGGCCTCCAGGCCTCGGCTCCACACACTGGCCCGTGACAGATTTCTCTTAAGATAACACGCACGACAAAGCTGCTGGGAAAGAGGCACCCAAAGGAAAGAATGAAAAGCGGAATATCGGTAAGGACAGATACAGTATCTTTGCCTCTGTAGAATATGCTCATGATTCCTGGACGTATAGCGGATTGGATTTACCTGCTAGAGACTGATCTGAATTCCATGACCACTATCAGCCCGCCCTAATACAGTTAGGTGTGTATTGAGTGCACAAAGTGTTTATAGCCTAGCAAAAATGAAGCAATGCCCATTTTCAGGACCGTCTATAAATATGATTTTGTGGTTCTAAGAAAAGGCAAGAAAGAGCAAATAGGTGTGACGCAGAGCACTCACAGGCGCTGGATCCTGTTCCTGTGGGTTTGGTCTCACAATAAGCCCGTGGCTTTTACTTCCAATAATTACATTTCCGAACACCTTGATTGTCTATTTCACTCCATTCACTTTGACTTGAAGGTCTCTTCTCTTTTCCTTTCACATGGTACAAAAAGAGGACTTTTAAAAAGGTGCCCTTCCCTGTTGCCCTTGAGAAATCTCAAGTGCTTCAAACATTTCACGCTTTGAGGAGAAACAATGGCGTGGTTTCAGGGTTTACGGAGGGAACAGAAATTCTCCGTGTCAGACTTGTTGAAACAAGTTCAGCTACGGAAACGCAGCGTTTATATCATGGCATACTCTGCGTGTCCCCAAAGTCACAGAATGACAACGTTTAAGTATTGATGGACTTCTATAGATGTCTGTTTACCAATTAAAAGTTATATACTGCAACCCTCAAACTGCCATATAACAAAGACGCTCGAGAAATTGTTATTTTTCATCACCGACCATTTTGAAACCATAAAGTTGATCACAAGTCAGACGAGTGCCTCAGCACCAAGGTAACACCAGACCCATTTTCTACCGGTATGTACTTGGCACTCATTCTAGCATGCTGCAAAAATTGCCCTGCCAGCTCTTGACACAAAATCCTTGCTCTGCTCTCTAATTCTGTCTCACTGTAATTCTAAAACTCTTCTGGAAAGCCTTTGAAGAGAGTGTGTGCCTGAGCTAGGTGTTACTTGTTATTCTGTTGCTGATACAGACAAATCCTTTCAACCCCACTAGACTTGGTCAAATTATTTTGGAAGACATGCGAGCCAATTTGAGCATGTGTTGGTGAGGAAAATCACATTGGTTTTTACATTACTACTTCATAAATTACGACTTCATCTCATTTTTGGTGGGTTGCTATGGTGACATCCGCAGAGGACAACGGCAGGACAAAAGGAAATAAACCTGCAGCTTCAAAGAAGATCCCTCTGAATGCCTGAGGGCAAACTTTTATTGATGCAAAACAATATCAAAGCAGGTGAGAGTAACGCATCCTAATTAAAGTGATACCCATAGATGTCTGGTACCTTCTCACCAACCTCTTTACCATAAAGTCCTTATCGGAGTGGAAAATGACTCAATGAAGGAGTGTTGTGTAATGAGATTTAAAGAGGCAATGGAACAATTCAGCATTTCACTACCATACATTTAAGGAAAAAAAAGGTTAACATTGCTGCAGCAAAGGCGGATGCATCCGGACTTTCGGTCCCTTGCAAACCACAACAGAAACTGGTTCCTAATCCCCAATACACCCCACTTCACTCAAACGCCACACCCAGAGTTTGTAATAAAGACAGGAGTCCCTGACAAGAAAAGAGGCAAGAAAAGAAAACCTTTTAAGGCGAAGCCAGGACGACCCCTGATGGAATAATAATCTTCCTTCATAGCAAACCGCAGCGGTTTTAACATGTGTTTTGATCCATGTGATAATTAAACTGGATTTGATGGGCGAAAGAAGTGTCTTAAATGACATTCACGGTAAAGTGTATTATTTATATTTGATGAAATTGTAAAACTGGCAAAATGTTTGAATTGATGTCTGAACTGATCTCAATATTGATTACTGCGCAGTAGAATCACATGTCACTTCAGGGCCGTCATGGGTTTTTATAGGGTTACAGACATACTGCACGAGCGCTGGGACAAATGTATATTCTGAGAACAATCAGTGAATATAACCTGTATTATCACTGATAATCATTTGTGTTTCAGCAGCTCTAAAAAAAATATAATACGGCATAAAGAGAAGCTGCTCACAAACGGGACGGAAAAACAAATGGTTTTGCCAGTAAAGCATTGTTTATTCTAGATACATGTATTTTGGTTAAAAAGCTCTACGGGTCCCTCGGGCTCCTTTGATATCTATAGCACTACTCCACATACTGTTTGCGTATATAAAAAGCATCATTAAAATGGTACGCCAAATCATTCTTAGTAACTCAAATTGCGGACGCATACACGTGTTTTTTTCAGATGTGGATGAAATAAGGAAAAGGGCAGATGAAAGAGGAGGAATGACATCAGATCACAGTTGTGTGTAGATGCCGAACCAGTGCTGTGATTGTAGTGTCAATCTTGGCTGTGAGTATCTCATCCTTTAAACACTAAAAAACAAAGGGGGGGGGGGGGGGGCAAACTTAAGACTATTTACAGCCTTTCACTAACTCATTTCATTCAATTATAAAAATGCATTAAAAAGATATTAGGGGTAGACGCAGTTTAATGAAGCATGTTTACTGGGGGATATTGTTTGTAACGACCTGTTTCTGGACCGATATCTGTGGTTGTCATGGGGAACGGGAGGGAAACCGACAAGAAGAAGAAAGGTGAATGACAAATCTCAAGAGATAACTTTGCTCCTTTGTCACGTTTATTCCTTCTTTCCTTCTCATTTTTCATCTGTACTGTGCGCAATGAAAATAAAGTTGAATCCAATCAACCTTCACTCCTTACTGCCATAATATTTGCTTTCATTTAGATTCTTTTGTATGTTTGGATAT
Source organism: Gasterosteus aculeatus (assembly GCF_964276395.1). NCBI lineage: Eukaryota > Metazoa > Chordata > Actinopteri > Perciformes > Gasterosteidae > Gasterosteus > Gasterosteus aculeatus. Next base: position 15,262,004 of record NC_135695.1, on the reverse strand, counting down.
TACCAAGTAGGGTTTTTTTTTGTACCATCTCGGTCGAGGTTCTAAGCGAGCGGAGCCAATAGTACAACGTGGAGCTTAAAAAAACGGCGAAGCGCAGATTAGTCAGAGAGAGTCACCACCAGCTTGGCACCGGACATCCTTCCCAAATGAAGCTACAGCCAATTAACGGTCGCCAAAAGGATTTCTAACGCATTTAGCAAGTGCTATATTGAGGATAGTATAGCAGTTTCATACAGGGACACGTGGCTCCGAGTAGACAACAAAATAGAGAAAAGGACCCGTTATCAAGGATAATCTCATCGCGATACACCCTGACCTCGCATCAACAGTTAGCGGTGTAACGTCAAAATCCCTCACTGACCTTCCAGCTTTCAAATACTACCCACAGAGTTCTAGGAGACGACTGGTCAAACCAGAAAGGCATCAACCGGGCACAGAAACTCGGAAACTGCAAACAGTAATCTGTGCACAAGGTTTCTAAAAACCGGCCGTTAAAGTTCCGACATGACATGTAATACATATGTCCAACCACTTTCATGTGATTTTCTTAATCCACTAAAGCCCATCGAGACCAGCACTTATTTTCTGAAAGATCCAATCCGAGCCAGATGATGGTTAAGAAAAACATATGGTGTGACTCACCACAGTGTATGAAGCATCTTTATAAATCAATGCCTTCCCAACTAGAATAAATATTCTTACATTACTGTATGTTTTAAAAATGAGTGGAGTAGGTATCCTGAACAGTTGGCTCAAGCCACAACAGTTGGCACCAACAAACCCAATCTGCAGTGACGCTTTTGATACATTCCACTGCAAAGATGTCACTTTATTCTAAATCAAATCTTCGAAACGTAACGCACCTCTAGTCAAACACTTGCATCTACAGGATGCTATGAGGAGTGGTTTAACAAAAGCTAAATTCACCATGATTAAAATACATTCACATTTTTACTTTTTACATGTTTTTTCAAGGTGCGAAATCTGTGCACGTCTGCCATGAGACGAAACATCTTAGCGGGGAATCTACAAATGGATCCAGCTCTGATGCCACTGGGAACCACTGACGCTTTCAAGCAGAAAATCTCAGACAAATCGCAATTTACCAACTAATGAAACCACTCAAGATTATCCCCCATCCGCCTGTGCCCACTGTCCTCGGAGCAGCATTACTTACACAAGCACAGCCTGCAATCGCGGGGGGGGGGGGGGGGGGGGGGCAGCAGCTTAGGCTTGAGTCACAATTTCACTGCTATACGCTAGAGTTCTTATTAAGAGAATAGCAACAATTGTTTTGGGTTGGAAACTGAATGGCATTCTGAGCAGATCAGTACGTTTATAGAGAACAACTTTTATTTTTTTCATATGTACTTACCCTCCGTGGAGTGCACCTGGGCAAGTGTGATGAGAAACCAGCAGAAGGTCTGTAGTTTCAGCAGGGAGCATGCCATGGCGCCCGGCGTTGATGGTTTGTGGCAGGTTCGTGTGTGTGTGTGTGTGTGTGACTGAAAAGGTTCTGATTAAGAAAGTCCTAGCCAGCTGGTCTCGGAGATGCTCATCATTGATCCTCTCACCTGTGGAGGAGACCAAGAGAGTTGTTCAGTTCAGGGATGAAAGTGTATTCCACGTGGCAAACTGTGTCCCTGTGTGATTTCACAGAGGAATTCCCCCCGTCACACTCTTGCCGCAAGGCGCTTGATGCTGCGTTTACATCTCGCGGCAGAAATGTGACAAACGTTAAGCTGTGAAAGGCTGCAAACCCACCGGAGAGGCACTAAAATAAGCACAGAAGGTCAATAATCCTGAGAAGGGAAATCCCTTAAAGGCTGCTGAAGGCTAACCATTTCAAAGGGCAGTGAGGGGTGGGACCAGCGCAGTCATCAAACAGTTAAGACCCGCCCCACCCATCTACCTCGGGATGCTAACCATGTCAGGCTGTTTCAAATTGTGTTTGCTTTTTATTCCCTTTTTGAGCATTTCAAAATTAGGTACGATTTTGCCTTTCCCAAAACACAAATTGAGATATCAGTAAGGATTTAAAAGCAATGTTTACCATGTGCACCATCAAAATTAGCTTTATTGTGGAAAGAAAAACCCTTCCCTCATGTAGAAGATTCAGATCAGCTCTAGTCAAGATTCTGTGAACCGCCTGGAAATATGAAATATGAAAAATATATCTGAATAGTAACATTAAATGCAAAAAATATCCAGGGTAATTGTTTGGTGAGCATTAGCCAAAAAGCTTTTCATCTTGCTCAGTCATAATGGTTTGCATTAGCTTTGTCCTGTTCTCGGTAATGGAAGGAAAAAGGTGTTTTATATTAGCCGTGGGTGTATACTGTGTCCGCTGTTTCGAAATAATGTTATTTTTAGATTGTCTGAAAGGGTTGATTAAACATCCACATTCTATAATTATCTTCAATAAACTGCTTTTTCTATAGAATTCCCTACTACTTTTATTCCTCTTCCACTTCAGCAGAGGTTCAAACACAACAGTTCTCCTCTCTGATTTATGTTGCGGGACACTTTCCACCCCCCCGCGCCCTCTCCAAACAAACAAATAAAGAAACACTGCCGAGCAAATGGCCATTTCTCTCTGTTGTGGCTGACCACAAACCACCTTATCTCTCCTTGCCTAACACCCCCCCCCTACCCCGTGCTCTCCCCTACATCTCCACAAACAGGATATTCTCTCCCCCCAGCTCTTCCATACCTGCCCTTCTAGTGTTAGTTTGTTTGAATGTTTGTTTTTGCTCTCATTCGCTTACAAAAGCAAACCCCCCCCCCCGTCATGGATTCAGTGGTGGAGCCGTGCAGGGTGAAACCTAATGCCTACCTGCGCGCCCAGGCATGCGTTTCACACTACTAACGGCTCCCTTTTGTCTGTGTGTTTACACTGGCGGGCTGAGCTCACTCCTCTCGCTCCCATGAAGCCGTAGCACATTCACCAAGGGATGTGGCATCGCTCCGGCAACGGAACACACAGGACCCCATTAGGAAGGCTTTTTTTTTTTTTTTTTTTTACTTTCCTTTTAGCACAAGCTCAAAAACAACATGCCATTTTAATGTGTTCGCGGCCTGTGATTGTTAAGATTGAAGGGAACAGCGTGTTTTCCGTAATACTAGCAGCAGACTAGGAGAACTCCACTGAAAAGACGGCGGGGGAAATTGTGTTTATCGTGTGCAGTCAGAGCTGCGAAATTCGGCTTGTGCCGGATGCGCCGCTCGGGAGAATATCGCCGACCTGAAGAATCTTTGAACTGTTTTTGTGTGAGTTCTCAGACGCAGCGCAATAATCAGCTAGAGAAAAAAAAAGAAGAAAGCCGAAGCTCGCACATTAGCTAACAAAGTTGTAATTAAGCCTGCCATAATCAGCTCATCCAGTATGACATTACGTCTCACCTGAGACCTCTAAATTTAGAGGCATTTAAAAGAGGTTAACAAGAGCAGAGAACACGCAGCCACAGTGCATTTAGTAATATGCAGTCACGAGACTCGACAAATGAAAAATAATAAGGGAGACCGAATGTAATGGATTCAATTGGATTGCAACAAAACTCTAGCCCTGGTCTTTTAGCTGATTAGTGCATGTGGCACCAATTAAGTTCATCAGGCTGGTGGCTACAAATAATCAGTCTCCACTAAAGGTCCATGCAAGTATAACGAGGCATTATACAATGAGTATACTGTGTACCGTCGCCTTAAGGAGTTTCATCCGTGCATACAAAGACCAACTGTGTTGTCCGCTTAGACGGAGCGTACTTGGATCACACATATTTACAAGCCAGGGATAATAATCCCATTCAATCAGCATTGCATAATGCACAAAATCATTCACCGCAGAACGCAACAGTTGACTGAAACGCACAATAACCCAATCTCCCCGGTAATAAATATACATTTACTTTCTTTACAGGCCAACAGGAAATAGGAATACACTGTGCAAATGGAGAAACGTCTTCGGTGATGATTGTTTTTCACATTTTACAAAGCAGATTCCCAACGGAGGAAGAAGTTGAGGTGTTCGAGTATTCAATTAATTTAGCTGTCACTCAAAATTCTCTGGTTTTATTTTTCCGCCATTACTTGTCACTCTTTCATCAAATATGGTTCCCTTTTGCATCTGGTTCGCTCGGTGGCCTCTGCGGAGCGTGTACGGAATCAAAATACAGCCCCGATGGTTCATACCTGTAAAGTGCAAACTCAAAGGCCGACGCTTTCCCTCCTTGGTTTACGACCTCGACGCGATGATATGTGACAAACCCAATTCAGATTAATTCAGTGGATTAAGTGTCCCCAAAAGCCAATTAACAGTTGAAAGTCTTCTGTCCAATCACATTGCCTCCTCAACCCCAAATCTATTATCACATGGAAGCATCGTCTCCCTGCGTTTTTCAAATTAAGTTCCCTATACCCGAGTACAACGGGCATTACATCACATGATATGCGTCTCATGGTGGCTGGCCAGTGTTTGTGGTTAAATATGTGTAAAAAAATATATGTAAGCATCCCTGCCATCATTGCTTAGTGTAAAAAAAAAAGAGGCGGCGAGCTCAACAGACCTCCCGTGTCAGAACGCCAGGGCAAAGACAAAAAGCCGTTAAACAGTTTTGCCTCCGAGGCAGTCGGGACCCCCTGCTGGGAAAAGCAAACGTAGGATGTAGATCAGTAGCACACGGGGACGGGTGCACTGTAAATCGATGGGAACAGTCATATACTTTCAGATATTTTGGTACCATGCTGTGAGTGTTTAACATGCTGAGACACCAAAGGCGCAGACTGAAGGGAGACTCCCGTTCTCATTAAACGTGGTGAGGTCTTCCCTCTCAGCCGGGGGGGGGATTCTTTCTCTCTCCGCCTTGAAACAGAAACTGACGGCAATCAGACCTTGTTTTTTTTTTTTAAATAGCCCTCGACTTGATCTCAGAACAGGTTTCTGCTTCTGTAAGAACAAGTTGTTGTACTGGGGGATAGATCTTTTTGGGGGGGTTAGGGTGGGAGGATTTGGGTGGGGAATGGACGGAAAGATGCTACTTCGACTGCAGAACACACGCAGAAGGCAATTTTCTGCAATGGTCGAGCAAAGATTGCTAAAACATTAACAACTGTTTAACGGCCTTTTTGTCTTTTGTGTTACGTTCTTACACAGGAGGTCTGTTTTTTTTACACTCGTTGATGATGACAGGGACCCAAGAATAATCACATTGATTAAATATACTGTTTGGGCCGACATGAGTTTAAGTACTCAACACCGGCTTTAATCATACGTGTGCTTATTAGTTCCCAATACAAGCAAATGCTTTATGATTAAAAAAATTGAGTGGCAGGATCCAAGTTGGCCTTTTGTAAGGAAAAAAATAAATAAAAGGCTAAGTAACTGTAAGGATGCAAGGAAGGGGGTTATTAGAATGAAGGGGAGGGGGGGCTAATTGAAAAGGACAGTTCTAAATTTGAATGCAGCGGGGGTTTGAAAACCAGAGGCAGATGTCAAAGAATGCCGGGCTCCTTAGACAAAGCTCCCGGTTGTCCCTCTCTAGCTGTTAAGAGGGCCACAGGAGAATAGAAGAAGAGTTGGGCCATTCTATAAGAAGAGGTCCGGGAGAATGGATGGGGGGGGTGGTGGGCGGGAGGGGGGAAAGAATAAAGAACCTGAGTGGGGGATGGGGGAGGGGGAGGGGGGAGGAGAGTCTAGTTACAATGAAAGATTGACAGCTTGCAAGTCTTGCTTGACCCTTGAATTAGCCCCCGAGCTTTCAAAAAAACCTGAAGAAAGAGTCGGGATGTTAATTGTCGCGGAACATCACAGGACGCAATTGAAGGGAAATATGGGCCCGCAGATTCACTGAAATGTAAATTGGGACCACCACATGTTGAATGGAGGGAAGACATTTTGGTTTCTGGTGGGTTTTCTCCACAGCGTCCTCATACATGAATTCATACATACCATAAGACTCCTCTTATCTATGTTTCTCTTATCCACTTTGAGCGAAAAACTGAAATACCTGGGGACACGGGGCTCCGTCACAGAACTCTTCGGCTGTGGAGGAAATATCTATTCCCAAAAGAGATCGTGTTCCGGCTTTGACACCGTTGAAGATGTACAGTTTGCAAGCGTTATTCCGAAAATTTGCACTCCAGAGGAGGGCCGGGGGGGGGGGGGGGGGGGGGGGGGGGTTGGGCTGTTGAGTGCGGAGCCCCACTCGCTGCCTCTGGTTCCTCCCGGTCCCACAGTCGGATGTGGGGCAGGGAGGAACCGGAGGCCGACCCCTCTGCTGAGGGAATGATTGAGAGCAGCACAGGGTCGAGGGGAGCCGAATGACACCCGACCAAACGCTGTGTGACCGCTGGTGCCCCAAACGCGGCGGGCCCTGACCCCCGATAGGAGCTCAGCCAGAGGAATACCAGGTCAAACATGCATGCTGCCAGGCAAGACTGCTTGGCAAGCTGCGTTTGTGTGTGTGTGTGTGTGTGTGTGTGTGTGTGTGTGTGTGTATGGCGGCATGGGAAAAAAAAAACGATGGTTTGGTTTGGTTTCTCCGCAAAGAATCTCCTGAACAGAACACATTAAATCTTGGGTTCATGGAGGATGGGCTCATTGGTGTCTTGAAGACAAAAGTCATTCAACGAGGAAAATAAAACAAAAAACGAGTAAAACCCAAACTATTGATTCGGGGCGAGGTGTCGTGCTCCCGAGGGGAAGCCGCGTGAGGCGCCTCGGCCCTGACGTGACATCACCGCGGCTCGACGTCGTGCACAGCGGTGAAGGGGCTTGTTCGCACACCTCCGAATGTCTTTAACCAGGCGCCTGCTGCACGCTTCATTAGAGCTTTCCGCTGATGGATCACCGATAAAAGCCATGTTAACGCGTGTGAGAGTTTCCCCAACGCGGCTGATTCTTGTTCAAATGCTCGATAAACATTAACGGTCTTAAAAAAAAACATATCTTACCAGCCAAATCAAACCGTTTACAACTTATTCAAACCGTCATTACATAGTTAATTAATAAATAAAAACTCTGCATCGCGGGGGGGTTTCTTTATGTCGTTTTGCTGGTAGTAGCCTACTTGTTGTTTTCTTCACAGTACCTTTCGTTTGCGCACCCTCTGGCGTTGGAGAATATTGCCAGTGAGAATACTTTAACTCTGATAATGCTGTTATTTAACATTGTATAAGAACACCATGAGCAAATAACAATATCTTAATAGTACAAACATATTATGGCCAACGATGCCTGATTAGAAAGTTCGTAGATTATGGTTATTTATCATTTTCAGGTATTACCCGGCCCAGTTTTTCATCTCAGAAAACGTAAAGAAAACGGTTTATGAATAATCGGGACCATTAAGTTTGTATTAAATAAATCATAACTGTGGTCTTGTTGTGAGCCACAATTCCCCAGAAAATACGGTAGCACGTGACATAAGCGTGGCGCTCGTCATGCACCATAAATCATTTTTATGAGCAACTCAATGATGGATTAAAGAACCCCCCTCCCCCGGTCACAACATATGGCTTCTAAATACAGCAATCAGGGCCCGAATGCTGGAATATTTCCAACTCATCAATACATTCATAGAGACAAGAATGGAAGCCTGGTAAAAAAAAAAAAACTAAATCTTGAAATGGAGCAGGGGCAGTTTTCAATATTAAAAAAAATCTGTGTCTATCTGCGATTATCCCTCAATTTAAAATTGCTGATATACAATGTGTGTTTACTGTGATTTCCACATGATATTTTTCTCTATCCCTTAGTGCTGAGTGCTACACTGCCCTCTGCCTGAATAGATATCAAATCCATCGCCTCATAATCACTTTAGCAATGCAACAAAAATCCTATTAGTGCTGAAAGACACCTACACCTGTCTGTCTACGTGGATTATAGCCAGGTGATTTGCCACGGTAAAGTTTTAATACAGGTACCGTACATTTTTAGTTGTAATTTTGATGTTTTAGTGGGATGTGAAGTGGATTATCTCAAATGAAATTTCAAAATGTCATTTCCAGTTACCGATAGCACAAAACTATTCCTTTCAGGTCTGTTGAGATAAGCATGATTCAGCCAGCGCCGTTAAACGGTGTCTTTGCCAAATGTTCCTCCGCTTAGGAATTAATAGGCTGACATTAATACAGCTAGATAAATAGGAAGGTCAGGAATGGGAGCCCTGCCATTATGGAGGCATCTCATGGTGATAGTACCTGCCAATCAAGTCCAACAAGTCCTTGACACAGGACGATTCACCTTGGAATACACAGAGCGCGTGCAATATGAAGTGTATACTCTCAGGTCCAGAAACCCAATACAATTATTACGTGCGCATAAAGACGTTGTGAGGTTGTGGTCAGGAAGCATTTTGGGACAAAAAAAACAACAAACATTTGTTGTATGATCCAGTTTGCCGTGACTAAATTAGTCAAAACAAAACGGGGATTACACAAACTGAGCCCGGCAGTTGTCCCAGACGCTCTCCCAAACTCGTCTTCTCAATTTCCAAATGAGTGCAAATCATTCGGCGTTCATGCAAAAATAACACGATGTGGCTGAGCAAAGTCAAGCAGTGGGGCTAAAACATGAACAACTGCCAATTCAGCAGCAAAACAAAAACAAGTAGCGAGCGTCAAGTGAAAAAAAAACTGTCAGTCATTTGTGCTGCGGTGAACAAATACACATTTGTGGTCAGAAATTTGCTCATCGACATGCCGTCAAAAAAATTAAAATGGGTTCGGCAGCTGGTGTCGCGTGTTTATTTTTAGCGTTGCTTCTCAAAAAACAACATGTTTGGCAGTTTGGGTCTATGATAATAATGTGGTGTATTTACTCGGGTACGCACCAGTAAGCAGCTTTAGTGGCACCCCCCCCCCCCCTCCTATAAAATGAGCAGCCCAATGGTTAAAAACCCTGCTTCATCTTTCTATTAAGCACCTCACCATCAATAATGCACTGTGATCGCGAGGCGTTATTAAAGAGGATGATTAATTTTTAAAGTAGGGGCTAGCAACAAAAAAAAAAAAAAGAGAGGAAGGTAACGGAGAAGATGACTTGTGAGAGAGACGCAGCAGGAAGGAAGGATAAGCCATTTATCCGTGTATTTACTCATTAAAGCAATGAGAAACAAAAGAGAAACCAAGCAATTATTTCATGAACGGGAAAAAACGGGGGGGGGAAATATATTTAAACTTCACCTTGGAAGAAAGATCTATCGTGAAGTGAATCATTGACTTACATTAAATGTAAAATCCTGATATTGATTTTGTACAATCCACATCTCAATGTCTAAATGCTCCGAAAATCCCTCTTTTCTTTGTTTGCTTTGCTACATCTCCTCCTTTGTGACTGGATATATTTAATAATAGCTTAATACTATTTACCTGGATCACGACATTGCACTTGAGCACCCGTAATACATTTTCTGTCTTTACACAACTCCTTCAAGAAAGCATCCAGAAGGATATTCCTTCTTCTGAATATTTCTAAAAATCAGAAAGGCAGGAGGTTTGGGAAAGCGGTATTTCAATTTTGGAAGGGTGTTGATTCTAACTGATTATAGGCATTGTGCGTAACGTGGCCGCCCTTGGCTCAGTGTCTAATTGAGGCTTTTAACCTTTCTGTGGCCCGCGAGGGAAGGACAAAGGCAAAATAAGGAACACCACATAATCTCAGTTCTCACTGGAATAGAAAACAGCACGAGGACCGTACCCTTCCAGCAGAGGCAACAGTACACAAACTACATTTCAGCAGTGTGGAGTGGCTCCACTGCTTCAAACTGGCAGATTTCCATCCCAGCGCCGCCGTGTCTATATTCAATCTAAAAAGATGGGATGAATGTCTTTGCCAGACAAGGGAAGTGGCATATGTCAACCTAAACAAGGTAAAGCGCCGGGTCTCGTCAGGAAGCGCAGACAAAAGAAGTGGGTGTAGTCTTTTTTTCTGAATGCAATCACTTGTCAACCCTAAATCTTCAATCAGTGAACTGCCCTGACAGGTAATGGTGCTTGTTCAACCTGATGATGGTGCATTGGTGTTGTTATATATATATATATATTTTTTTTTTACAGAGACAGAAAAAATGTTTAAAAAGGCATTTAGCTCTTGCACAGAGGAGATTGTGTCACAAGCCTGCACAATAACATGAGGCAAATTTTCAATGGAATTATGAAAAAAAAAGATCTAATACCACATTAAATCCGCCAATTTGCCAAAATAGCGTGATTTAAGTTGCTTTGAATTTCCAGGCTGCATCATTAGATTTCCTCGTGCTGTTTCAGTGTCACTGCCCCTCGGCCTCTCCCCACTTTCAGCTGTGAAAGAGAGAGGACAGTTTGGGGGCTGAGCCTTCTCCGCGGAGTTCATTAGCATAACATCAGCACTGTGTCGGGGATTGTGATGCAAACAAGCCCAGATTGGCTCATTCCACACACCCACCCCCTACAAACACACACACACACACACACTTTAATCACCAGTTCGATCCTTCGACTGCCGGCTCACTGTACAATGACGCTGGCTCTTTGGGAATAGCATTCGAGGGAGAGGACAGACTTTTAAATAAATTCAGACATCAACGAGGACGCGAGAGATGTCATCAAGCGAACACTTGGCTTACATTGAATAGATTATAGTGAAAGCTGCTGTGCTGTTCCTTTGGAGAAAGATGAATAAAACAATGGTTTACCATTTTAATGCTTTGTTATAGGCAAATATATCTCTTCTTCAACAATACGCTCAACTTCCAACTGACCCTGATCCAGGCGAGACATGATTTTAAAAATTATGTAAACGTCCTGTGGCTTATGCTATCGTCCCCTGCCACCCATAGTAGGGCAGCAGATACAGCAATCACTGCTTCTGCACCTTGTGTATGTTTAATATGTGTTTGCTCTCTGGTGATAACAAAGACAGAGACAGGGAGGGGGGTGGGGGGGCTTTCTTTTTTTGTTCATTTCTCTCTCTCTGCATAGCTGGACCAAAGTCAGGGAATCCAGAAACACAGGGAGATGGAGCGGGAGGGCAGAAAGAGAGCCGGCACACAGATACAGGAGACTGTCAAACACTCTGCGATAAAACATTCACTGGGAAATTATCTCCCTGTCATAAGGCCCTCCTGTTTTGAATACCAAAGGGATTCAAATTCGCAAACAAACTCTGAAAGGTCTACCGATTCCGTGCTCCGCCAAACGATAGCGAATTGCCGCACGGGTCGCACCTTTAAACCGCCGCGCCGGAGGTGGTTTAAAGCAGAGATTTTAATCTCCGTTTCTCTGCATAGGTAATCCACTGAAGTGTAATTGCTACAGCTCCAAGTTACACAAAATAATGACAGGAGAATAAGACTCACTGTGAATATGAAGTGAGGTTGATAACATAGTGCCATGTTGGGAGAGGAGGCAATACTGCACCTCGACAAGGGCTCTTGCTGGGGAGGAAAATGAGCCTCTGATCAACAGAAAGCGACTCTATAAAGTGGTTTGCACCATTCAGAGCTGCGTAGCTGAAAGATTGTTTTATTTGTCACAAATAGCGAGTAGATTGTATGATACCTCTCTAGTCCTTTACCTTGACCTTTTTGTGTTAACATAATAACTCATTTGGTTATTTGTGCATGTATGAGTGCAAAACATCATGAAAGAGATACACTTTCCAACCTCCAAAGAGTTTCATATTTTACTAAATGATCGTTGTTTTGTTACATGACAGTGCAATTTGATGCCTCGGAGGACACTTCCTTGAACTCACAAACAGCATTGAACATAACGTTTTGTTGTCTTAGTAGCAGCTTTAAGCTACCATTGCGTGCTAACCAAAGGAAAACTTTCAAACGGCAGCATTGTATGTGTTTTGCAAAACGTGTGAACAACAGAAACCAGTTAAAAGAGTTATCCAGTGTAAGATCAAAAGGAGACGTTTTCATTTATAGCTAATGAATATGCAGCCATGTCCTGTGAACGTTTTCCATCTCTGTCATCCTTCTGTGTCTGCAACATCAACATATCCTCATTGTCAATTAGCGCTTTTGTTTGGGGCCATTGTTGCATGCTCCAGTTATAGAATCGTGTTATGGAAGCTTCATTACACATTTCCTGTCTTGGCACAAAACATTTAATCCTGTCAAAGTTTAAACATCATTGCAGCCGAGAGAGTTCGGTGGCGGCGACTTGACAATATTGTCCCTGGATCCTCCGTGCACGGCGCTCCTTGGACTACACGGCTTCCATTATGCACAGGAACATATGACCCTTTTTTGGCATCTCCAGCTGATTGTTAAACCGGAGCTGACTAAACACCACCATTTACAGGGTAAAGGTTCGTGGGGTTCATCATGGGGAAGTAATAGATTAGAGTCACGTTAGATACATTAGCCCCTTCGACGCTATGTTACGTGTTATCGGGTAGAACATTGCAAACTCACCGACCTTTAGGCGGGTCCCGGCCTCCATCCCTGGGCCTGCTGGACCTATTTCTGATGGTAATGGCTACAGGAGCCGCATCCTGTCAGCTCACTCCAGACTCACAGTAATCAGCACGGGCTGATGAAAGACGGAAATGCCACTGGCTCCACTTTTTTTGCGACGACAAAACTGCAGCCATTTCTGCCCACCCCCATTCGACTGTCCTCTTTACACTGCTTTTCTCATATTTCCATCAACTACTACAGAAAGGCACTCACAGCATTGGTTCAGCTGCTGATGCTGAAGCTAAAAATGAAACATTTGTTGCCGGGCAAAGATGCAGTACTACTACAAATTTGTGCAGCTTGTTTAGAGCTTTCTGTCCGCTCAAAGTTGACTTTGCTGTGATTGTATCACTGGGAAAAAAACATGTTTGACTGAATTAACCTATTTTGTTACATTTATTTTGAGGTACATAGTATGTTAACATGAAGATTTTTACATTTGCTGGCAGATCTTAGATTCATTAGACAATCCCAGTCAATCAGTGTGGATTATCTCCATATAAGGAAGTTTCTTCAAAAAGTATTCTCATTTTTATGTAGTTGGAACTTTAAAACCTTTTTATTGCAAATAGACTTCCTCAGTCCAAGCAAATATTAAAATGTTATCTACTGCAAGATGGGTCCCAGCATAACATCCTCCATTTCACACCTTTTATTATAAAATAACAAACATTGATGAGATAGAAAAAGATATCCTGTGCAAATAAAACCCAAATGTGGGAATTTTGGCTCTTTCAGACAGGAAGATGTTGTCCTTGAAAAACCGGGGAAGAGATCTCCTACTTATCCAGATAAATAATCCATATAAAAATCGACATTTATCTAAAAAATTCATTGTACCAAAGCCAAAAACCTGATTTCTCAAAGAAAAAGTTGTGGAGACACGTTGTCTTCACTGGACAGCGATGGAATAATAGAGCTTGACGTTCTTACCATTTCTTTGTTAAACAAAAATAATTAAACAATACAAATAATAAATGAAATGAAACAATGAAGCTCATAACCAAATGGATTCTCATTTTGTGGCTAATTCCATTTTTTCCTGCTCCTCCACAGCTATGTGTCACACGTCCAGCGACGACACACCAGGTGTGAAGTAGAAGCTGCGTTTTTCACACTCGTCTGAATAACTAAACCCAGTTCACCAGGGATTGAGTAGCTGAACAGGACAAACAGGTCGGTCTAATGGATAAAGCAGTCAGGGTATGTGTGATTTATGCCAGACTTCACACCAGCAGAGCCGCCTCACACCTCATTTAGAAGGAGGCATGATTCATTATTAAGGCAGCCTGTATATGTATTTTTCCCATGTAAATGCAAAAAAGAACCAATCATACGGACACACTGAGGTGTCAATATCAAGCATTCCAATTTTCATCATAAGTAGATGAATAATTCTATATCCTCATTTGCACACACATGTGCAGGAGATATACTTATCTGCAGTATTTAAGATGTTCATTGCTCAACACCCCCGGCAGTAGTGGAGTAGTGGGATGCAACAGGCAGCGGTGAATGCCAGACCGGCCACAGCTGTACAAGCAAAGATGCAAAGAGACGTCTTCCCCTGTGTTAATCCCACACTATCTGCATTCACGTCGGCCCCGCTCTTCGTGTTCTCCCATTTCTATTCACACTCTTAAGTTCAATTTGGCAGGAGAGTGGACATGTTGCATCACTTCTGCTGCCTGAAAATCCTCTTTGCATTGTTCCCCTCTAATAATCTTTCTGAAACAGCGTGATCCAATAGTCATTTCTTTGAGCAGAAGCATCGTCTTCTCTTCACTGGACCAAATAAAGAGTGTGCAAAAATGGAGGTTTATTCATTTCTATACTAGGTTCTAGCTAGCTCTGGGTAGTAAATATGAGCACATATGAGTTTTAAAAGCCTTTAATGCCCCTGAATCTCTTCTTAGCTGATCAGATCATCTTCTGGATGGCCTCAATACACAACCAGGGCGGTGTGTGTGTGTGTGTGTGTGTGTGTGTGTGTGTGTGTGTGTGTGTGTGTGTGTGTGTGTGTGTGTGTGTGTGTGTGTGTGTGTGTGTGTGTGTGTGTGTGTGTGTGTGTGTGTGCGTGCAGAAGAGTCAGCTCCATTTATCTCCATTCCTCATTTACAATATTCGGGATTGACAACCTTCTGTCACATCAAACCCCGGACTGTTAATGCTGCAGGACAAATGCGCTGGAGAGGAAAAACTCAAGTGGTGGTCAGGTTTTCCTACTCGCCCTGCGCTCTTAAACCCTGCTGGGTTTCACAGATCAGAGTTTTAGACCCAGGCACCGACAGAACCAAATTCTGGCCCTCGGGGCAGAAGGATTATTTTAACATCTTTTTCAGGAATGACATTTTGTCCTCCCGTCCCCTGTTCTCAAACGCTTTCCCCAAAAAGCATTTTTTCCTCCCGTTGACCCAGCCAGAGCCCGTTGCCTCTGGCTTGTGACGGTAAGGAGAGCGATGCGGTTCCATGGGCACCAGAGAGGGAGGCTGTGTACCGAGACAGCAGCAGGTGCAGCCGTGACAGTTGCCGTGTTGTTGCTAGCCCCGCACTGTAGTCAAGATGAGGTTCACAGATGTAGCCACTCAGTGCATTGGTTTATTGGCTGCCTGAAACAATGCATCTCTGTCAAGAGCGACTCCTCCTAAGGCCATTTCAGTTTAAGTGTGCGCTGTATGAAACAAGGCGTAGAAAATACCCATTCTGACACACAAGGTCAGTTCTGCTCCGCGGCAACGCAATCAAAGCTCCCCGTGCTCCTGCCAACACACACAACGCATTCAGACCTGGTAATGTAAAATGTAAAAGGGGTTTGTCCATCTAAAATATTAATAATCATGACAATTGTCTAAATTCCAATACATTTAAAAAAAACTAGTATTGCTAAAAGCATCATCACTGTATTCTAATGAAATATTACCAAGCCTTTCTCTTGTGCACGTTTTTCTTTTTTTTAAGCCAACCAATCACCACCCAGGGGTGCACTTTACCCCCCCCTGGTGCACCTTGAGACACGTATTCCCATCACGCGACACTTTCAATACAGACCGCGCCAAAACAACAGTCATGGCATCCATTTTTTTTTCTTCCATAAGGCAGAGAAAGCAAACCTGGTTCCTTTCTTCGATTCAGAGTCTCAAAGTAGTTTGCAAAGTCCAATACGAGGCGGTGTTTTGTTGAATCTCAGAGCGGTGGAGATCTGAGATAATATGACTATTGTTTTCCTGTAAAGCACCGAGTCTCTGCTTGTTCAATTACTGAAAGGAGGCTCAACAAGGGCGGTTAAATCATTTGCAGGGACATTATCTACGCAGGGAGCGAAAGACAGCGAGAGAGAGAGAGAGAGAGGGAGGGAGGAGGTGGGGAGGGCCGACATAGGGGCCAAACTTTAGTCTGTAGAGGATACAGAAACATTTTTTTCGTGGACCACACATGGAGGGTACTTCCAGGACAAAAGCAGCAGGATCCCCGAATCACTGCAGGAATTAATAGACTAATACAGTTCTCTCTGTTTCACTGCCAAAAAAACCACATAACAATATAAAATTGTTTTCATTAAAAAGGTGATGATGGATATGTTTGAAAACCATGAGAGGTACATAGAATTTTCCTAGCGCGTAACCTCAAAGTTCATTCCTCCTCACATATGTCGCCCACAAACGAAAACCAACTCGCAGGCGCTCATCTGTCAGCGTGAGCAATCATTAGGAGATAATTTGATTGTGTTTTCAACCTCGGCTGTGTTTGATGTCTCTGGCATGGTAGCGATTGAACAGACAATTATTTTGTTGATTAGCTTAGTTTTTAGCAAGTTACCATGCCTGTGATATTCGCCTGAAACTCCCAGACCAGACGCTCGACTCCATCTGACTTGGCAAGTACATTACAAGAACAAAGCTTCCACACTCCCCCGACTAAATACTGTACAATAAAATATCCTTTATCAAAGCCTCAGCCCTCCGAACCAACACGATAAGCAAATAAGCATATAGAATGAAAACAGCTGCGACGCGTACTCTTAAAAAAGTGAGCACATGAATTAGATGTAATACGCATCTGGCAGGATTTCAAATGCAAAGTAGCCAGAACCCAGAGCTTTGGAGAGCTTCTCCTTGTATCGCTCTTTTTTTTTTTCCCTTTTTCCTTCTTTCAGTTCGACTTTGAGTCTACGGCGGATTCGATCATTCAAAATCAAGGGCTGCTTTGAAAACTGCATTTCAACATAAAGAATTTAGCGCATGTGAGCGTCTACCAAAGCTTTCAGAATTGAAGTGCACACGCACACGCTTGAGAAGAACTTGCAGCAAATCACAACCCGTCCTAATCCCACACGTTGAAAGACGTGCTGTGGCTGTTTTTTATAGTGTCGTTGGTGGTTGCTGCGTAAACATTTAGCATTCTTCATTAAGCGAGAGTATCATAGCCACTGAACAGCAGGAAGTACATAGCTGAACACAATGGGTGCGTCAATTATTTGCAAGACAAACGGAGCTAAATATTAACCACGGCTCCAATAAAAATAAATAAATAAAAAGTGAAATGCCACTTGAACGCCAATGCATTTTGAGGGAACATTCTAAATGCACTGAAGCGCTCGCAGCTTCATTTAAAATGATCTTTGAAGGAAAACAACTTATCTACACTTGCATCGAGTCACATTTGTCAGCGACCACCGCGGCCGACGAGGAGGAAATACATTGGCATGTGTTGACCAAGACCATCTCCAAATAACAGCCCTGTCTTGTTGCAAAAAAAGGGGCTTTTAAGTGTGGAAGTGCTTCGTCTCTGCCGTAATCCAGCCGAGACATCACTCCTTCCCCTGGCAGACGTCCGCAGATCCCTCCCTCTCGCCCAGCCAGGCCTCGCTCTCGGCTGCCATGGCGGAGCCGCAATAACTGCTGTTTGCTCAGAGCCTTGCCTCCCAGGTTCTCCTCTGTCACACAGAAATTAAATATTTTCCCAAATAGTGTTGCAGCTGTGCACAGATAAGGGCACGTCCTGTTCACGGAGCACAAAGAATGAGACGGGGGTCATTGTGTGTGAGAGTGTGTGTCGTCTATATTGGACAAATGATCTTAATCATTATGAAGAAGAATAAATGGAACAAATAAAGGGGAGCTAAAAAGATGTGGGGTTTTTTTAATAATAAAAGATATGCACAAACTTCCTTATTATCCTTCTAAAAACTATGTGATAAAAACAATTCATAACTTCAATGATAGTGCTCATTTAAAATCCTTAAAATAATAGTAATGTGCAAAATAAATCCCACTCTCGGCAGGAAGTCAGAGGGTTTTTTTCCCCGCTTTATTGACAGACGTATTGGGAGTGACCTAAATACACACTGCTAATGGCACACAGCATGTCTTATCTAAAACCAAGGTAGGGTTTTCAAACATCATGTAAAATACACAAGCAACGATTAGCAACCACACTAAAATGTTGCACACCCTTTTTTTTTATGACCGGAGGACAGTTTTAACAACCCAGTTTCTGCACTTTGCACTCCGTTGGCAAAAAAAAAAGGCTTTTTAGAGAAGCATAAAATGGTTGACGCACAAAAACAGGGCTGCCAGATAGGGTGAGGGAGGCTGCCACTTACCCAGCGCACAGAGAGCTACGTGAGAGCCACCAGCTAATATCCATGTTGTTTCTTGTCACCAGAGTTTGAATTGACCCTTGTGTTCCGCCGCCTGTGTCCTTCCAGTGAAACGCTCTGCTATGAAATTATTGAGGCAAGCAGAAAGTTTCACCTGCCATTTCAGGGGCACCAAATCCCCCTCCACAGCAGAGGCCTTTTGGCAAGTGGAAACAAATGTTTTTTTTTTTTACAAAATGGCAGGGAGGGAAACACACCGCCGCACAAGGTTTTGCTGATTGCCAATCGTAAAATAAAATCAGTCATGAAAGGGGAGTTTTTTGGCCTGCACGTTACATGAAATAAAAAAAAAGCTTTGGCACATTTGATGTAACAGCCTTGTTTCGTCTATCTAATAGGGAGCAGTTATCTGCACAGTGGGACTCCATGTAGGTGGTTTAGCAACAGCAAAGATTGTGTCTGAAAGCCCAAACCCGCAATTTACACCCCGAATAAGCAATGGGATGTAAATCCAAATGATTTAACTCCCTGCAATCCTCTACTTCTGACTCATTCACAACCGCAATCATTTGCTTGATTTTGCTACCGAGTAGCTAAGGTGGTGTTCCCCCTGAATAAAGGCGCAACATCCCCGGTGCAACCCTAGAACAAACAATCCATTCAGCCACTGTGCAACCTTTACATCAGTCGAATGGAGCTGCCAATAGCTGCGCAGACAAAGACAACATGCAGATATCCTCGCCGGTGAGAGCATGCGACACAAAAAACAAAGTGAACAAATGTTGCCACCGGTCAATAGTTGCACACTCGTATTGAATAAAATCAATATCATATTACTTTAATAAATCCAGGGTGGAAGTGCCTCGCTTGTTGGAATAATTAAAGAACCCGTAAAGGCCGTGAATGCTGCTTTGTGCTGTTGTTTAGTGTATAGCCAGTTAGATACCCGTGGTTCTGGAGGGGGTGGGGGGAATAATACGGCAGCAGTAAATGAAGCAACAATCGGTAATGTCACAAATGTTGATGGGTTCAACGCCACTCGCCCACACCGAGTCTCGTGTGTTGCGAGAGCGTCACGTAAGGAGGATAGACTGATACCCAACACTTTGTGCCCCAAACGCATAGAAAAGTGTGCTGTGCCGTATCGATCGGGGAGTACGCATGAACGCTGAAGCAAAAGAGGAGCAATCTGGTGCTCCGGCAGATGAAGAGCAGCTGCAGTTCTTTGAAACTGGACGCACTCCCCGGCGAAACAAGGCTGTGGGTACTTTCTCTCGGACTGAACCTCGACGCTGAAATTCTCACAACGCGGCACGCTGGGGCATAAGATGCGAAACACAGGGACGCGTTTGTGTCATTTACAGTGGGAACCTGTTCTTACAGGCCGACGACACTAATTTTTGAAAAAGGTATTCCTTGAGTAAAAATGATTTACAAACAAATGCTTATGAATTCTTTTTTTTTTTGGTGATTTATTTTCCTCAGTAGGCAAATCCTCCTCCCTCCCTCCCTCTCCCACCACACCCTCTCCCAACATTACACACATTACTTTTTTGCGAGTGCAATTATCATGTTGTGTGGAGGCTCGGACGTCTCTCACACCTACGCACAAACAAATACAAGTGGGACTATGTTACACACAACATGTCATGTGGACCGTCTTACAATACGGGGGGAGAAAACAAGACTTTTAGTTTCACTAGCTTACACACACACACACACACACACACACACACACACACACACACACACACACACACACACACACACACACACACACACACACACACACACACACACACACACACACACACACACACTTCTCAAGGCTTTAAGGCTGAGCCCAAACCAGTGGCACAAAGTATGTCTCCTACTATTGTGTAAGGCTTCTGACCACTTTGATATGCTAATGTCTCCCTTCAGAACAGCTGGAATTTGCATTCGCATTAATTCAAACATTTTATTACTCGCAAACATGTGAAAACGGGAGTTCCCAATAAAGAAGGATTAGATAAGAAGGTTTGCTCTTGGGAGTCTGAGTCATACTGGCTTAATTCTGACACATTCCTGAAAACTCAAATAGGGTGCCTTTGTATTTAGCTGGATGTCACGTAGAAAATAGCCTGAGAGCAGCATGTCCAACCAGGGACGTATTCAAACGCGCATTGGATTTGAAAAATACATATATATATTCCTATGCGGAACACCTATTATGAACGTCTCCTAGCGAGATGTTTCAGACCAATGAGACACATTCAGGGACTCTAATCGACGCCGTAATTCCGAGTTACCCTAAAAATCAGATGGACAACACAAAAACTCACAACAACAACACCAGCCAAAAAAGGACCCGGAGGGAGGGGGGGGGGGCACACGTGTATCCCGGTCCGCTGATCGATCGCTGGAGATTGCCGCTGTGCCCTCGGGCTGCCGAGCCTCATCGGATGGCCGCGGTGTATTCCCCGGGCTGAGGGAGGCGCACGCGCCGCGCCGCATGTGCGCGCCCGCCGCCTCCTCTTTTAACACATGGTTGACAAGACGCGTTCGCAATCGGTAGGCCTAAATAATACATGTTGCAGTAAAAGGATCTAATTTTACAGCCACTCTGCGCCAACTGAGGGTTGAGTTAAGTCAAAAGGACCCACGTATTGCCCCGGTTTGGGGGGGTTTTCGGGGGTGTTGCACGTTTATAGTTTTTTTTTATGCGTGATTGATTCCCATGACATGTCCCAGCGCGTGTAGCTCCATCGCACGGGAAGCTGTCTTTAGCCCAAACTAATTATTGCATTGGTAGGGTGATCCGTCGCCCAATTTCCCTCTTCTCCTTCTTTTCTTTCTTTGGACAAATAGCCTAAACCCCAATTATAATGGATTAGCCTGTGAATGCTCACGAATCGGTCCGACATCGCTTCTCAGGTCACAGCTTGCAGCAGAAATCCTCTATTCAAACCAACGAGCCCGTCAGAGGATTTAAACAAAAACAACAACAAAAAAAGCCTCGGTGACTGGCACCACCAACAAACTACACGTCAACTCTGGAGGGATGTATTCCAATTAAATTGTGCTTTACGTGTTCTGGTTCACATAAATGCGATGCCCCCCCCCACACACACACACACTTTCAATAGTTTCCATTGAGCCAAACTAGGCAGCCGATAATCAATCCACATCTGGTTGTGTTTTCATAAATCATTTTTGTATTAACCACGGTACCTCTCGGACCATTAAGGACTGCTTTAGGGCCCCGCGCGTTGTTTTACTCCTTAGAAAAGTAGTCACTTTATATATTTGTATATATATATTTGGTAGCTAAATACACCGCGAGACGAGTAATGTCTGGGAGTTGTTTTGCTTCAGCGCCGAAGGAACGGCAAAGCTCCAAAGTGCGCGCAATACAAAGGAAAAGTTCTCACACTTTCCACCAACTTGTCAGATTTGCCTCGGCTGCTGCGCATAATAGGATCTGTTGAATAACGTGGTGATGGATGAGCCCTCAAGGTGCAAAATGGAAGAATAAAAAAAATAAAAAAAATACTCTTACCTTTCTTGAGAAGCAGTGGGGCCGAACGGGCTTGAAATGAAGTCGGTGCGGATGTGGGAGGAAAAAAAATTAAAAAAAGTCAGATTGCGGAAAGAAAGTCTGATGCGAACTCCTGGAGTCTGCGGGTCTGAGGCATGCTCCTCTGGTCTGGGACGCGGGGGGTGGTGGTGGTTGGGGGGGGGGGGGGGGGGGGGCTTGGCGATCAGGCGGCGGGTCCCCCTCTCAGCCCGTACAGTCCCCCGCAACACGCGCACGCTTCCATGGCCCCGGCAAGGTGTTTCGCTCTCTGCGCTCAGTCCGGACTCATCGGCGCCTCGTGGACCTCGCAGCGACTCATCTGTTAAGATGCGCTGTCGCGTCTCCTCGTGCGTCGCGCGCGCTCCCGGAGCGTGAACCAGAAGAGAAAAGCGCACAGCTCGTAGGGGGGGGGGGGCACACCACCAAATACAAATACAAAAAAATGAAGAAAAAATAAGAAAAACGGACTGACTGAGAGGGACAGAGTGTGGTAGTGGTGTTGGCGGTGGGGAGTGTGTTTGTGTGTGTGCGTGTGTGTGGTGGAGAGGGGGGGGGGGGGGGGGGGGTTGTTCAGTGTCTGAGTTGAGAAGACCGATCTCCGCTACTTTAACCTGCCGATAATAATCTCCCTTGGCTCTGTCTGAATGAGACAGTGAAGACGGGGGGAGGGTGGGGGGGCAAGTTTCAGCGGTTCGCCTGTGGAAAAGATCCCGCTCACAGTGTGGAGACACTTGGTGGAAGCGGCGCGGAGCGGACTTCCAGTAAGCAGCGCCAGTGCAGTGGGGAGCAGGCTGCCGTCTGCAGGAGCTGTCTGGGCTGGAATGGGAGGTGGGAGGGGGGTGGTTGGAGGTGGAGGGGGGGAGGCTGCGTCAAAACGTGGCATGGAGTAACCCATCCGCGCGGACTCGGAGTGTAGTTCCTTGCAGGAGACTAATCGCATGGACTGTTACCAATGCGGCTCTTGATCTCCTTTTTTTTAAACTCAGTTTAAGTCACACAGGAATGAAGGCGGTTATCAATACCCCCCCCCCCCCATCATTTTTTTGTATCTGTTTAGAGATCCAAGGCACAGGAGGCAGTCCAGCCTATTCACCCAATGACATATATGACTTATTCTGTTGTAGTCCAGGCATCGAAAGGAGCATGGACGTACAGGCAGACCACCAGCCCCCCATTCCAACTAGCCACACAGGATAACACCAGCAGCAGTGGTCAAGCCGCTGATGGTGCGTGTGGCCTAGCAGGTTTTTTTTTTTATATCAAGTCCTTTTTTTTCTCCCCAAATGCACTTTTCTACATGATTTATGACACCGTTCATCAGTCAGGGGGATTTTTGTCGGGCCGCTGTTTCTTTGACCTTTTGAGTCTTTGCTCTAAGCTGCAAGTGACGTTGGTGGTCCGAGATTCATATTCACTGAAATGCAGGCGATTACAGTTTGATCTGCACGAGAGGTACAAGCAACGTTCCCCGTTGTGATTTATGGTTTTCATTTGTTGCCAAACTTTCTGAAAAAGTGTCGATATTTCTCCTTGAGTTGGAAAATCGTATTGTCAAGGCCACTGCTGTTTTTCACATTGTCATCCGGGCTGTCTCAATCTTTAAATCAGAATATGTAAAACTAAGAAAAACTCGCAGGTTTCTCTTTGCATTTGGAGCATGTTAGGATCCGGTCGAGGAATTCTGTCCAGAAACATTACCAGGCAGGACGTGGGTACACACATGGCTTCAATAAAAACTGTCCTTCACCCACTATGGGGAAATGTGAAGTTGAGTCATGCTTGCCAGGTGAAGGTGAACGCAGCA
The DNA here is from genome assembly GCF_964276395.1 of Gasterosteus aculeatus. Taxonomy (NCBI): domain Eukaryota; kingdom Metazoa; phylum Chordata; class Actinopteri; order Perciformes; family Gasterosteidae; genus Gasterosteus; species Gasterosteus aculeatus. Next base: position 15,238,593 of record NC_135695.1, on the reverse strand, counting down.
GAGGGGCAGACTTTTGTTTTCATAAGCATAATTTTACATAATAATACATACTTCTTCTTTTTTTTTTTCAAGGGACAAAAAAGAGAAAACAGATGTAATAAAAAGGTCAACTTGTGACAGGCATCCATATCTGGAGAAATGTTTATTTATAAGCCAAGACTAAAAACACATGTGGTGTCTCTATGGCTGCAGTGTTGAATGGCGTCAACTGCCATTTTGCATAAATTCATTTTAATCTGCTCCCTTAAATTGTCAACAGAGGGCATTAGACTTGTATCGCCATATTCTTCTGAATCAACATCACAAACAGATGAAATAAAAACAGGTGAAGACGGAGAAATCTGTTTGAACCACAAAACAATTACAATTTTTTTAGCCAATTATAGGCCCTCTTGTGTTTGTGTGTGACCCCAGCCTATGCAGCCATTTCTTTGACAAGTCACAGCGGTTGCACAAAAATTGTTTATGTGAACGTGTTTATGATAAACTGTGATAAAATCATATCTTGCAAATATGGCACAATATTGCATGTAATCACTCACCAAATGGTGCATGATAAACGCTGGCTGGCAAAAAAAAAATACAAAGGTGAAAAACAAGGACAGAATTGATGGCAGCATTTAAAGTAAATACTCACCCTTCAAAAATGAAAATGTAAGTGCATGTGTGTAGAATAGGAAAGATGTAAGAACAGTGTTTTTTCTGTTTATCAGTTGAAAATGATGGCAGATGCTTTGGACAGATCTCAGTCATCCATGGTGAGAGCAAATATGTCCCCCCCTTTTCCCATGTGGCTCCGAGACTGCCTCTTAACCTTCAATTGTTCACCTAACAAAGCTTATTGGTTCCTTCCCAAAATATTTGCACATGATTGACATTTCAGGCACACATGACCAGTCACAGGACTGCTTTTGACCCCCCAATCAGTCACCCTTCTGCTTGTTAGAGGGACAGAGATTTGGCCATGTTATATGCTTGAAGTACAATTAACAAAGCCACATCTAACCTCAATCACGCCATAATTTGTTCATCAAGTGTTTTTGACCTTTATTGTGAAGTTTTAACATATTTTTTAACTTTGCTTGACCTAAACAAACACGGTAAGAGTTAGCTTGTGTCGTCTGACTGTGCTATCGACGTGACCAAAATAATCTAATTGGGTTGAAATTTGACTAAATGGTACCAGACAAAGCTCAGAGAATCAGCACTAAGGCACCAGAGGCAGTTGCATTTCTTATTTCCTTCTTGTCACATCTCTCCCAGCCACCACAGTAAAAGTTCAAAGTGAAGCTTCAAATATTTGAGCTGCAAACTGGTGATGTTTTTTTTTTTCTGCACTTGGTCCAGTAGCTTGATCTGTTCCACACCAAGTGAAACCACTACATCACAACTACCCCCGACTCTCTCCATATGCTCTCATCAATTTAGTCAAGCTGGCTGTAGTCGTCTCCCTGGATATCAGACTCAGAGTGGACTCATTATCAAAGAAGGCCTCTCAACACAGTGCAAACTCTGTAACCACCTTGAGGACCGGCCCTGTTTCTGCACTGGTTTAACTAACAGGGGGCCAAGAGCTTGTTTGGGGAAGCGCCAGGGCTTGCACAGGATTAATAATCAGAAGCATCATTGTGTATAATCATTTTGTTAGTTTGAATATGTACAAAACTTTTCTACAAGCTGTGCATTTCAAACAGTAGCTCATGTGGTAATAAATTATATAGAATTTAAAACACTCTACTTGACTGTGATTCTTTGTCTTGCTTCTAAGACCCTGATTCAAATAGTGTTACTGTTGTATAACAGATTTCCTCTTAAAGTAATATCTTAAGACAGCTACTCAATCTATTATCATCAATCCTCATTATATTCCCAAGTATGTGAAACTAGACAGGGTAGAGGTTGACACGAACATTATTCTGCTTAAATTTAGCTTCCGGGGTTAATTAAGAATGAGTGGATTACCATGTGTTAATAGAAACTGGTTTCCATGTTTTTAAGTTGCCCAGTTGAGTACTGGGTTTTTCTTTTTTGGTGTTTTTCTCAAGACTCATATTTGGAGTTAAATACACTGTCAATAGGGTATATACACCAGCATGCTTCTGACCCAAAATCAATAATGGATAAAAGAGTAAGAATGTATTAGTCACTCTCCCTTTCTTTCATTAGAAATACTTAAGAAAGGCAACGCAGGCAATCAACTGCTGCCTAAACGTAAATCAACATGTGTACTTTATGAGCTGGCACACCAAGTAAAATATTATCAAATCAAGTCCCAATGAGTGATCTCATCATTCTGCTCAAATTTCAGTTATTTAATCACTCCGTCTGTCCAAAAAGGGCCGCTACAGCCAGTCCCCCCCCTCAAAGCGCCCAGGACTTATAATTGACCCAGCAGACAGGAAGCAATTAAAAAGAAGTCAAACACACGAGGGGCTTCGAGATCAAATTTGAAAAAAGCAAGGTCCGGCGTGGGCATGTTGGGCTCTGGCTTGCACAACTGTCAAATAAGTTGAGTGTTAAAAGACCACACTCCATAAACAAATCCTTTTTAAGAAAACGTAAACATTAAAGGATCTTCTACACTGTGTTCTATCATCAAAGTTTCTCAGAAATACACTTTTTGGCACAAAATCTTTCTTAGGTTTGATGTATAAGAAACACGTTGGTTTAAACAACCACAAGGGAACCACGGATAATGGCAAAGAATCTCTATTCAAATGTTTAGTGTGGAAACTTAGCCAAGTGGAAACAGATGTGACTCACTTTTGACCTATAAAAAAATTATATATGGTCACGAGTAATAAGGTTCAGCAGAGGCCAACGATTCCAATTTGCTTCACCGTGCCAACTTGCGCTCTGTGTTGTGTAAATGTGGACGTATTTTTCAAACAGAAGATGTGGCATTTCCACTGTAAACCAAGCGAGTGCTCAGTATACTTTGAAATGACCGAATTGAAGGAAATATCCATTTATTCACTATAGTGCAACATGTTTAAATCAAGGTTTTCTGTCAAGCACAATGCTCACAATTATACTTCATCAAGTTGATATATTGTAATAAAAAAAAAAAGTTGTTTTGCAATGTAGAACATCTGGGATATTTTTTTCACGTCTACAATTTTCAGGAATGTCTAAAAATAATAAGCTAACAATTGCTTTTGCATCATTGTTTTTTTTTCACTTGTCTCCCCCATATTTAAAGTTAATATGTCCCTATAATGTTCCTGCAGTAGTGAGGAGAGTGCAAGACTCCAGATGTGTTATCCCATTAAAACGCAGAAAGTACTCTTCTAATGACATTCTGACTGAACAAAATAATGACAAACTACTTAACTTTCATATGCCTGTGAAAGGACAAGAGAGATATCCAAAGCATTGGTGAAGAGGAGCAGCAGGTCAATGTGAAGAAGACTGTCTGTGAAAATCTGCCTTCACCTGGATGCACAATAATAGAAACCAACTTTATTAGGGAAGTGTGCAGAGGATAATCTGTCTGCGTTAAAACTCTCCAGTACGAGAGTAAAACGCCTTCAATTGTTCTCTCTAATGAAGATGAATACTGTACTGCAAAGACAGAGAAAAATATGTGACCCCACCATTCCCATTAGAGGTCAATAATCTTTTACAATAATTGCCTGAAATTTTAATTGAAGAAAAATCTTGCTTAAGCATTCATCATCGAGGACGGACATTCCTCCCTTCAATTTTACAATTCCGATTAATTCTGTTAATTTAAAAGTAACTGCTTTGTCCCAGTATAAAGGAACACAATTAGAAGTTTTAAATACATATAGCTTATTTCCATAAATCATTACTGTTCTAAATGCAAAGGCTGCTCACCAAGCCATACAAATGACCAAATGCACGATGGCTATTGCTATAACTGCTTATTACCATGGCAACTTTTAAAAAAAAATGTTTCTCAGCATGTCAAACTGGCAAAAATATTTTAATATTTTTTCTAGCGGTGTGTTTCCTGCCATATGTCTCAGGAAGCATGAGCCTTTGCAAATGTGAAAGGTAAATACTGCCAATACCCAAAGCACCTTATTAAATACATCGTTTAACAGGTCTGTAATTGCACTTTGTCCAAAAAATTGGACACAACTGTTGATTAAGCCAAATTAGTCCAAAGGAAATATTTCCATGCCAATCAAATACTTTGCTTGATTATTGGTGTGCTCTTCCTGGCAAACGAAGAACAGATTAATCCAGGAGGGGAAAAAGACAAGCAAAGGAAGGGCAACTTCATTTGCTGAGGACAATGAACTAAATTGTTCTGTCCCAATTTCTCAAGAGATACTTTGTAATCACAGCTAATTATTGTTGCATGGTAAAGTGGGAAAGAAACAATCGTGGTAGTTCCAGACTTTACACGGGTTTGCAAGGTTGAGATGTATTTTGAAGATTTACTGAAGTTCCATTAGTGCATCACTGACACATGATCGACTCTGCAGAGGACAAAATAAAAACTATTGATTTGTCCATTTTTCTCAACTTCGTATATTCCAAACAATCAAATGCTCACAGTTCTACTGGTGTCTGTCAGACACTTTCATTCACAGGCTAAATGTGTCATTATGTAGTAGTAGGTAGTGAATGTTTGATGTGCGATGTACATGATGTACAGACATGTAAAGGCCCTCCTTTGAAAAGATCCCATAGAAAAAATATCAAAACTATCAATGGGTTGTTTTTACTGATACATTTAAGTGTAAGTGGGTCTTATTGTTGTAGTTGGCTGTAACAGGTTATGTTATATGGCCTACAATGAAATAAAACGTGTGAGTCATATTGCTCAAGATCATACGCTGAAAAACAAAATATGTACTTTAAAGTGGCCAAACTAGTAACTATATAAGTAGAATACGTGAATGGGTTCAAAACAAGCATGAAATGGAAAACCTCAATTAGTTTGAGTTTTTCTCAAATTTTCCCTTGATCCTACATACTAGTTGTATTAGTACTCTAATACTAGAGTAGCACGACATTTTTAGTACATCAGACAAAACTGTCCCTTTATGAGTTTCTGTCAATCTGATGGAACAGGAAAATTATGGATCAAATATACATCTGTCTCTGTGTCGCTAACGTTTCCCACCAATCTGACCTGCTTTGTGCAATGAAACCTACTTGAGACCTTGGGTTATGATGTCTCTGAGAGTAATTTTTAACAAAACATTCAAACAACCCTCAAAAAATCAAATAACCTTTACATGAAACCATTTGGATTAGTCTGCATTTGCCAATTACTTCAAAGCCAGTAACCTCAAATTCTTCTGTATTAAGTTTGACCAAAGAGGGGAAATCTGTCAGAGATGTCAGTAGTAACATAAATACCTTCATGAAAGACTAAATGGGGATCAACATAATAGATGCAATAAATGCTACACGGGCAAAAGGAAATGGAAACGTGGAATGGCTTCCATCCTTTTTTAGATGAGGGGATAGGCTTGCCATGTTTAACCCAGCGCTTGGATGTTTGATTAACTGTGTTAATAATTTCCCATCTGCACTGAGCCCCTGTTTCTGCCTTTTGATTAAATTCGGACTAGTCTTGTATTGTTCAATATGTGTACTTGCCAAATAATTGACTGCTTGAAGGCAAAAAAAAGATGATACGCCTTTCAATCTTGATGAGGAAGTGCTTTAATATCATGTCATTCACTTTGCATGGCATGTCCAGGAGTCGGGGGAGAAATACCTCACCAGCTCAACCTTCTCGGGGGGCTCGGGGGTTATCATGAATAAATCCTGTCTGGGTTTTTCAACAAGCCTTTTTCTCCCTGAGGTTCATGTCCTGGGTCAAAGACGCCGACATTTGCCCCAGCCGACTCAGAGTACGTACGGAGAACACATTACTGGAATCCATCCACAGCATGATCTCAAATGATGGTAATTAAGAATATTGTTTAAGCATTAGGGGGTAACAGAACAGATTTCATGAATCCACAAATGTGTCATGACATACATTTACCACAGACAATTACACTGGAGAATGCTGAAATACCATTTTAGGTGTCTACTTTTCATAATTGAGAGATCCAAATGCTTCCATCATTTTTAATTACTTCACAGCACAAGAGAAGAAAATCATGAAGCTATCAGCCTTCACTAAGTACTTCAAGACTTCCGAGGTAGTGACACCAGCCTTGTCTTGTCTTATGCCGGGTTAAGGATGTGTAACTTTCCGCACCGTCTTTGCTCACGGCTCTTAAAGCGTCCTTGTTTGTATAGTCTTTAATAAAGAAGCGTACCACTTTGTATGTATATACAGCTGACTGACAGGCGTGCTTTACCTCCTCAAGGATAAACGTGAACCAAACACTCCACGCTGTTGGCCTTGACGTAAGTGTAGCGCAGCTGAATTGAAAGTGGAATAAAAGACGGTAAGCAGGAAGTTTACTCATGTAAAACCCTGTTTTCAAACCGTCTCATGAGCCATGATTACCGAATCCATGTGAATAATGAATTTGTAAAAAGGTTGTTTCCAGCGCTCCCAGTCAAATTGCTTCAGTGAGGATGTAAAATGTATTTACTTGCATGGTTCCACAAGAATTGTGTAGCGATGGCCTTTTACTGTTATGACTGCTTCCCCCAAATTGCTATGGCAACACCCAAATTCCCTTGCCGGGCTGCAGGTCTGCACTACTTCGGCTGCCTTGCTCCTATTTAGCTGCTGCCACCAACACCACAGAGTAAGAAAGTACATTTTCCAGATAATAATATTAAATCTTTGACAGAAAAGGAGGCAAGAATCCCAACCCTGATATTTTGCCCATGTTAATGAGAACATAAAGGTTCCATTTCAGACGCACTTTTCTCTCGAAGAAATCCAACAAAAAGAGTTTTGTAGCGGCACCAACCTCTGATTCTGAAAAATGAAGCGAATCAGGAAGTGCCGATACCGGCATGCTTTCCAATGGTGACAGAGGGCGACTCCTGTTGATGGAAAAGAAAGTCAGATTGCATTTAAATGTATGAGAAAATGACTCTACTTCTCAACTATGTTTTGATTAAAGCAAACAATGTAAACATAAGTTCATGGTCTCCATTGCTAGTTTTGATCTGCTTCAATTCAGTTGTTATATCTTGACATATTTTTAATTTTACATTGTGTGTTGTGTATTGCGTATTTTCATCAACAGCCAAAAACCCAGATGACCAAAACTCGTTTAAAGCCATTGTACACAAACAGATGGTTAATGTCACAATAGATACGACCACTTATGTACAGTCAATGGTTTCAAGCAACAATGTAGTCCGGAGCCCTTGTTCCAGAGAAATAAACTCAGTGAGGTACTTTAAATGGAGCTGTAGAGATCGAGAAAGAGATGGGTCAGAATGTCTGTTTTTGTGTGTGTGGGAGGTTCTCTCCAAATTACTAGAGTGAACCCACAGGTCACTGGTTTGTCATGGTAAACGTAAGCTGTTGGAATTGAGTTCAGGAGCTTTCCCACCATCGCCTCGAGGTGGCAAAGGCTCAGCCTCCGCCGCATTCTTGTATGTCTTACCATTAAGACTCAGTGAATGCCTTGGTGACAATGGTCATGTGGTCAATGAGGAGGCAGCGGTGGAAGCAGCCAAGACTTGGGTGAGCACTCGGGAATGGACTCATTAAGTCACAGCTGTTGTGTTCAGAACAATGAGGCCGGGACTCTTCTCAAACCTCTCCAGCACCCAAACATTAAAACCTCAGCACAAGGTGATGGGGTTGGGAGAGGAGAGGTTCGGGGGTGGGGGGCTGACACCAAATAGTTGTATCTTAACTTTGTGTCTGTGCACATTGTGAATATTTATGTTGAAGTTTGAGATGTATTAGGCACGTGGAGTTTGAATCAAAAAGGGTTCCACTTCCACAAATGTTTTTGTGAGTTTCTTGTTTCACAATAACGGAGAACATATTTACTATGTCCTTTTTTTGGTTGCATTTGTAAGCCATCTTTCTCACCTGTTATATGCCAAGTGATTCAAGCAAAACCTTGCCTTTGAATCCAAAATCCCACTCGATCCCACGCCTCATGTCAACACAGTAAGAGGAAGCCGGAGAAGCAAAGCCAGTGACCTCTCTGTGGATTGGGGGGGTCAGAAACACAACGCCCTTCCTCTCTTCACAAAGCAGTCCCCTGCTGCTGCAGCCTTGGTACTGCAATGCTAACACCACTGCACTAGATTGGATTAGAGAGAAGACTAACTGTGAGATGGAGCCCAGGCTCACCACCAGACCTATTTCTCATGCAAATGCCACATCAGTTTATGGCGTCCGCGATAATCGAATGGATATAACACAGCAAGGTTCATTTTTTTTTTGCAAAATTTCTCAACATGACATCAGTTTGTGCTGTATGCCTACATTTTCATGTTAACTTTTACAAAACCCTTAGAGCGTCTGGGGGAAAAAATCTGAGGAGTGAGTCACAGTCTCATGTCTTGGTGTGTTTCCCTGGTAGAGCTATACTTGGACTGCTGAACTCTGGATATGCTTTCAGTTACCCCTTCTCCTTCCCGCTCTGGAGTCGGCTGTGTTTGTTTTGGAGCTGACAGCTGATGTTTGAGGCTTCTGAAAGCTGGCCCACCAGCAGGTATGAAATCTTAACCTGTAACAACAAAGTTGTTATGATCAGAATTTATACTAATGGCAACAATGAAAAAACTGGCCCTGAAATGCCAAAAAAAGGCAGATTGTCAGGAAAGTGTTGTGTGAGCAGAACTTCACCAGTGCATGACTTTAAAAACAGACGTGGAAAGGCAGTTGTTGCCACAGAAGCCGAGACGAAGAGGATCGCGCTCAGTCCGTCAAATCCAAGAATACACACTTCTTTCCTTAAGAAGCCATAAAACAAGAAACCTTGTGGTGCTGACTTCCACTTAAATATTTGTTTGAGTGAGATCAAAACTGCACATCTTCACATGACCCCTTCGTCACTCAAGGCACTTTCATAACAAGGTCCACCTGGATCCCATCACCAGAAGTCTCCAGAGCACTTTGTCCAGGGCAACATGTAATAAAAGTTAGTAGTTTCACATTATCACTACAAAGTCTGGGCCTTATGTGCTCGGAGTACTTTGTTGACAAAAGAAACCAATGTTTGTGTTTATCTTGGGGAATTAGCTCAAACCGACTTAAACATTAACTTAGATCTTCTGAGGGTTTTTCTCTTTTAATCATCACAAATCCTCTCTAACATATGCAATCATGCTCCGTCACATGCCCGCGCTGAAGCCTCTCTAAATCCTCACAAACTTGTAGTTTGTTTAAAGTAAGCTGCAATATGATAAGACATCTCCTGAGAGGTGGGAGTCAGCTGCTTGGTCCCGTTTCAGTAAAGTGCAGTAGTGTGTATTGGTTAAAGCTGGTATTGGCCCATCTCAAATTTGCCCCTCGGTGTCGGATATGCACCCGCCTCGCCCCGGCCTCCTAACACACACACACACACACACACACACACACACACACACACACAGCTAACCATTCTCCAAGTAGTACCCCCGCACAGCTGTCTCCTTCCCCTGGGGAGACTGTGAAGGCCAACTGTGCAGCCACTGAAATGAGCTGCTAATCCCTGTACAGGCTTCCAAGCATATTACAATACACAGAGCTGCTGGTCCATCAGCCACTGTTTGAGTGTGTCTGACTGTGCTGTGCTATCAGTCTATGTGCATGCATGTGTGCGCTCGGTCCTGTGTCAATCCGTTGTGAGAGTCACCTGCATAAAGTTGTGTGTCTACGTGGGAAGGTGAAAATGATTGTTGCGCCGGTCCTGCGTGACCTCGGTAATAGCTATATATCCCCTTGCAGGCATTTCTGAGAGCACGAGCAATTGCCATCGCAGGGAGAATATTCCACTTCTCCCCAGCAAGTGTCTCAACCTTCTTTCCCTCCCATTCATTGGAGCAAAGTCATTAATGGTGCTCATGAAAGTGCAATGAATGAGAGCATAAGGGGATGGATGCGAGGTCATGGCCTCGGGGCTACTGGTGAGTGAGGACGCATAAACTCATCACCTGCTACTGATGAAGGACCACTCACCTCAAACACCATCTCCGTCTGTCCACCCTCACCACCTCCATCAGTTTCTGCCTTTGCCACAGAGGCAAAGAGGAATATGAAGCAGGAGCAATTTTCAACACAGGTGACGTTCACAAACAGCCACGAATAACACGTTTTCAAAGGGCAACAGTGTGATCACCTGAAATCAACATGAGCAAATGGAGATGTAGCCTGACTACACACAGCCGGCATCAGCATGCTCTCCTCCCTTTGACACCGTTCCTCATCACTGTAATTGCAAAGGTGAGCCTTTGTTTGAATGGGTTAATATTGTTATCGCAGGAGCTGTTATGAAATCATGCATTTTTAACAAGGAGAGCTGAATGTGAGCAGCCTTTAAGAAAGTACGATCAAACCAACGTTTTGGACAAGGAGTGTTAGCACCACCTGCTTCCCTCCATCAAGAATTCCATCAAGAGAGGAATCCATCAAAAAAGATTGTTCTTTCAAAGTTACCATCAGAATAGCGCAGATAATCTATTTGCTTCTTCAACATAAGGGTCTTTACATCCTCTGTATTATTTTCCACCCGATTGTACCGCATTTGAATATAAACACGAAACGCAGTGTCAATCCCGCTGAGACACAGACTACAGCTCCTTTGTCCTTCAAGTCAGTGGAGCATGTGTAAAATGTTTGAATCAGTCAGAGTTGTTTCACCGCTCATGGCCACTGAAATGTCATCATCCAAAATGACCAACGATGAGCCGATTCATGTGATTCGTCTCCCAGCACAAAACGACAATGAACAAAGTGCAAAATATTCACAACTTAGAATGGATCGAAGCAGATGTTTGCAGATGAGATTGTAATTGGTGATGGTCAACAAAAAGGATGAATAATAGAATAGATTTGGTCTAAGCGCTTATTTCTAATGTCATTCATTCATCAGCCATAATCAGGATCTGTTAAACCCCCGTAATTTATCCAGTTTAGTCTGTTATGCAAATATCAGCAACTAATACAAGAATAAAACACATTAGACTAAGTGTTATTTGTGTGTTTGACAGATGCAGGCCTTATATAGGACAATATAAGTGTCAGGCCATAAATGTACATGAATATGGTTTGATTGAACAAAGAATCTCTGGTTAAGCTGACACTAAGACTTCTCTGGTTTAAATAAAAATTTTAAATGGCAATATGACACATTTGGTACAAGAGGTTTGGCAATCGGATTGATTGATGATCAGTCAGCTGTCCATCTTCCGACAGTTGAAATGCAGAGAATGTAGACTTTAGCCAACGTAAAAACAAAAACAAACAATACAGTTAAAGTACAATGTTGTAACTTCCACTAATGAGGACACCCTGTCAAAAAACCCACTGCTTTGAATTCTACCATACCTTGACTTTCTACAAGCATAACAATGTTCCCCAGCCAGCTGTCTGTGACACATTGTTCACTTATCCATCAGCAGGCTTCAAAACGAAAACCTTTGGCCTGAGTTTCCATATTGTGTTCTGTTGGTGTGTTAGGTGTGTTTATTAAGGATCCCCATTAGTCTACACCGTAGTGAATACTATTCTTCCTGGGGTCCACGCAAAAACATTACAATACAAATCATGAAAAGATTTCCAGCATGATCAATGTTGGTGAGCAAAAACACAGACTTAGAGAACAACATTTACAGTAAGAGATAAAATAACAAACAAAAAGAAGAAACACAGAGTTAAAAAACATTTTTATTTGTCCGAAAATACCAAAAATAATGCCTAATCAACTCTAATTTCCTTTCTGATTATTGCTGCCTTAAGTTTCCTTTTGAAATCAAATTTCTTTCTGTTGTAGGTGATATCTGGCCAGTAATATCTCACTTGACTTTTAAGCCTGTAAGACAGGTGTAAATATTACAAAGAAACTATAAAACAATCAATTGACAATAAAAAGTTCCCCATGGACATCCTTTGTTGGAAAAATAAGGGAGTGGACATCCTTTCAGACAACAGTCTTTTTTTATGAAGTCCATGCATTTCAAATTCAAGAAAACCTTCTTGTGGATTGATGGACGTCCGGCATAGTTTGCTGAGACAATTGTGCACGTAATTAGCAATTACCCTAATGACTGTGCTGACATACACGGTGGTGTAGGGTTTGAGCGTGTGTGTCAGGGGGCTGCTGTCGGCAGAAGGGCCACGAAGGACAGGGAGGGGGGTTGTGTGCTGAAAGCCCTGTCGGTGTCTCAGAGTGACGGCTTGTCAACGAAGCACTCCTGTTTCAGACGGAGTTAAGGCTCAGGTGGCTCCGGCGGGTCCTTCTACCTCCACGTGGTGTTTCCTCAGGTCACGCCCCGTCCGGAGTGCTTTCACTTCCTCCATCAGCAGCACTTTGGTTGCTCGGTTTCCTCGTGCTTAGTGGCTTTTTAATCCACTAATTTTACCTTCCTAAACTCCCTGAAGTTGAGCAACGCAAATCTCAAATATTAATTTCTTTTCTCGATCTTGTTGGTCACACTCTAAAACATTTTTTTTCACTACAACCCACCCTCACCCAAGCATTATTATCCGCAAACTTAACTTTATTTATATGGCACAGAAAAGTGAGAAAAAAAACTTTTCACAAACTTTCTTTTAAGTTGAAAAAACTTGACCTTGAATGCACTGAGATCAAGGAGGTGCTAAAAAAGGACGTCACTAAAAGCTCATTTTGATCTGTGTTAATTCTTATACTGCTCACCACCTTAACCCACGTAATACCTGTGCTGCAGCGGGCTCTGAAACTCGACTGAAGAGTTTAATTGATATTGTGTTTTTTAATGAAAGTATTGACCTGTTGAAAAATAACTTTCTCTGAAATCTCATATAAGAACAATAGGTTGGATATTTGTCTCTCTACCAAAAACAGTGTTTTCTATAGTGGATCAACCTGTTTTGAGAGGTTGTCTAATCATGGCAGTCTTTAAAACAATAGGTGAGATGCCTGTAATGAAACAACATGCAGATTAGCCCCACATACAACAAATGTGTGGGATTAATATTTATTCTAATCCTACATATATTGTCCCTGAAGGAGGTTGAACACAACAGTATTTGAGAAACAATGTAACGTGACAAAGTTTTTTTTTTTTTAAGAGAAAAGACAAGTGGGCCATTTTGATATTTCTCATCTATTATGCACTGAAAGGTGGTCAGGTGGTACCGGAGAATTCTGTAAGAAAAATAGCACCTAAATTCTGGCTGGTATTTTTCATGTAAGGTATGTTAATCAAACATCCCCAATATTGTCGTATCACTTCAGAAACCATATACAGTAGTTAAGCACATACCTATAAACCGCCAAGTATGAGAGGTCTATTTGCCTTTATACGCACTTAACAGCTTAAGCACAACCGTTGCCATACAGACGCCTGTGCGGCAGTACTTCCAATTATTACATGTAAATGAAAGGGCCTAATAACCGCTGATGAATTATTCAGATATAACACTGGTGTCACATTGATTTGTTCATACCAAGAGTTGTGACAAAAACAGCCCCTTCATTATAAATGACCAGTGAATTACTCATTTGTGTCATGCCTGAAGAGTGATGTGGGTTTCAGCATGGTAAGTACTCATCAAATTAGATTTGGCAGGGCACAGCCTTCAAATTGTACTCAGGGCAGCCGCTGAAGTTTATTTACTGACTGAAAAGAAAAGGTATTTGAATATCAAACAAACAAAAAATAAAATCCCATAGTCTATATTGCAGGCGTGGTGTGTTTTGTTGAACACACAAGCAGCCTTGCGAGCTGTGTGTACTCATGAGCCCTCCTGTTGTGCATGTCTTCATGACCTCTTTGGAAAAGTGAGGATGCATTTGCGCTTGTTTATCTTTCTTCATGGCAGTTGCATTCTCATGTTGAATTTAGCCTGCTTTGATGGAGCCCATTCAAAAGTGCAGTGTGCTGCGCTGCCACTAGAAATGAGGGGATCCTCAACCGAGCTAATGCTCATTTCTTTCGTCATGGCAACGCATTTTTACAGCGTTTGACTTGATAACATCATTCTCCTCAAGGGCTCAGCAAATGAAGTCCACATGCTTCCTACAACATCATTGTAGAGTGACAGCTTCAGCCAGCCAGAAGCTTGCTGGAGACAAGAAACCCCCGAAAAACGATGAGTTGTTCATTAGAAATGATGTAATCACTAAATTCCCCATTTCCAAAAAAGACACATTATGCGTCTGATTCGGCTGTCTCACTGGGAGTTAGTGGGCGTGTGTATGTGTGTGCGCGTGGGAAGGAAGTTGTCGAGTTTTGGCCGTGACAGAATTTAAATAACAGATTGCTACTGACCTAATTATGGTACTTCTGCATTAGTGTGTAATGTGCCTGAACCAGCAGAATGATACATTAGCAGTTTGTCTCCTGAATGATGAGACGGCTGCAGAGCTAATTGATTTGAAGACACAAAAGCATGGTGACTTTGGCTGTACCAACATTATCTTTCTAAAATTGGTGCCTCCTCCTCATAGTGGCTCATTGGTCTGTAAATGGCAGATAAGAAGAAAAGTGCTCACTGGCTCGTGCTCCAAAGCCTCAACAACAGCACAAGACGCTCGACTTGGCAACTTTCAAACTGGAAAAAAGGGGAGGAGAAACAAGAAGAAGCAGTAAATAAAAAATAAAAGATCATCCAGTTGGAAAAAAAAGGAGACAGAACGGGGGGTGAGAATTGAAGAGAGAGAGAAAGACAATAAGAAAAAGAGTGAGAGGAGCAAGCATGAGCAAAACCTTCCAGCATGAAAGACCCTAACCACTATATCTCCTCCCCGATAAGGCTCCAGAAGCTTATCAGCCAATGGGTAATTTCAATTAAAAGGGGTTTTGCAAGACAAGTGGTTAAATACCTCAGAGGGAACCTGTCACCACCGTAGAGGCAGCAGACTGCCTCCACAAGACCGAGGGAGAGAGGAGAGGAAGAAGAATGCATTGAATGGCTGGACTTGGCCCCAGTAGGGGCACGTGATGAGCGTTATTGCATTAGCTCCTCGCCAATCATATAATGAACTCTCTGTCGGACGAGACAAAAGTGCAGCCACACCCCTGCACCACGGCAAAAAGCTAGAAGAATGCGATCGGTAGGATTAACAATGAAGGAGCCCTGAAGGGAGGCAGAAGGAGGCCCTTTGCCAGAGAGAGATAGGAAGATTCAAGAGCTTAGTGTTGTCAAATGTTTTATTCAGCCATGACCATGAGTGCAGCCAAACAGATTAGCCTGTTTACCACAGGTTCTCATTTAAGAGATAAATCTTTAAATGTTGGATTTGGCGGGAGGAGGGAGGTGGAGAGGGGCAGCATCTATGTCCCACTAAGAAGGAGGGGGGAGGGGAAGGGAGGGAGTGGAGGGGTGGGGGGGGTTATAATGCCACTGTAACAACGTAACTGAGAAACAGAAATAAAACTTCTAATTAAGCTCAAAGTTGTCTGAATTATTGACAGCTGTAAGCAGACTATGATCAATATGCCTTCGCATCTCTCTCGCTGGCTGAGATGGGGATCGAGCTATCTTCACGTAGACGGTGTGAGGAGAGAATGGAGGGGAGGTCGGGGGGGGCTATGTTCTTTGTTGTAGCTCAGTGGAATTCATGCCTCTCTCCTCTCCTTCCCTCTGCACTCCTTTTGTTCTTGACTATTACAGCGGGGGTGATGAGGCTCCCCTGGGCGTGTTCAGCTACAGAGGCCCAATCTCAGTGGATAATCATCTTCAAGACACATCAACGGGGCGGTTGTAATTTTGAACGACTGGGGGGGAGAAAAAAAAAAAGTGACGCTTGAAAAACAGCAAAGATACAGAAAGAAAAAGCACAGAGCAGGAGTAAAAATAAAAACAACAGGACACAAGGTTTAAAAACCAGCAAGCTACTATGTAGAAGTACGGTTTCCCCTACTTGCTTTTATGTAAAATGATTCTCCTTTTTTTTAATAAAACATTGCCCCATCACACTGGCTTTCCTCCCTACTGTTTCTGTGCTGAATGCACCCTCGGTTTGGCTGTGAAAACCTCAGTTCTCAGGCAACTTGTTAGAAAAAGACCAAGCCAAGCATTCTGCACATTTTCCAATTAATGCTCCTGCTCTTGGCAGCGACGTAGCAAATGACTAACAAGAGAGTTGTTTTATTTCCCAAGATGAAGTACACGCGGCGTCCGTTTCTGACTCCAGAATTGATAACTAATAGATCTTCTAGAAACCCACTTTCGTACTAATGAGAGGTCATCACACCGGGTTTAAATGTCAGGGGGAAACACTGTCATTTCTGGTGGGCAATTCTGTAGTGCTTTATTGACCTTAAGGGACAGAGCATGTATTCCAGGCAAGTGTCAGGTGTGGGAGTTAGGCACAAAAAAGGACCAACTACTGTAGGGCAACTTTTAATGGAACCCTTGAGTGTTTGTGTGGATGCACGCACGCACACACACACACACACACACACACACAACAATAGAACAGAAATGGCAACTGGCAGATGATAACTACGCGACGGACAATGATTGACAGGTGTATTGTAATGTTGAATAGCTGTGGGTCTAACTGACCATTACGTGCGTGCAGAACAACAGCATCCTCTAGAAAATCCCATTGGCCACATGGCTATCTCGTTGAAATCAATAACATCTCAAGCTATCACAGATGTTTCCTGAGTGACCCTTCAAAATGGCAGCCATTTGTCAAGCAGAGAACCTACTTGCTTTAAATGTACACCAAACTTTTGGATATTTGGCACATTTCTTCCGAGTCTCGTACAGCACAATGTTTCCTTTTCTGCTAAGGTTGTCAACCTGGTTCTCAGGATCTGAAGTAGTGAAGCTAAAGAGTTTCAAGCAGGCTCAAATGTGCAAATCTCAGAATTAACATAGGTCTTGACACGGAATAGCAGGGAGTTGTCATAGAGGATCATGAATATTCAAGCCTGTGACCTAGTTTGATACGCTGGAGCAGGACAGTGGGGTGCACGGTAAAAAAAAAAAAAATCTGTACTCAAATGTAATACAGCAGCGTGGAAAGACGAATCAATGTGGGAGGGATTTAATCTTAATTACTTAATCAACTGTTGAGCTACCTTCTGCTTTTCAAAAGGGGTTCTCTATCTTCTCACATCGTAAGGATTTAACTATCATGACTCCATAATCAGGACACAAATGCTGTTTGCCTCCAGCCGGTCCACCATGAGAGATAAATCCCTCAAAAACAAAGTGTGAACACCCTTCCTCTGAATCATGAAGCAACATACTGAAGTACACAAATGAAAAGTGTTTCATTCTTCCCAGACCATAAGTTAATAAAAAATCCACTCTGTTGGCACCAGACTGTCTGACACAAACTCAAATTGATTCATAATTGAGTTTGTATAGATTTTTATCCAGCTTTTGCTGGTTACATTAGGGCTTGACTAGTCCCATTTTGCAGTGGAGTGTACAGCAAAATGCAACCTATGCTCCAGGCTCACTGTGCGCCGTGCATTGCAATAGCTTGCTCAAATAATAACAGGCTCTGAAGGACAATTTTGCTTGCCACTCATCAATGTGCAAACAGTGAAGGATGTATTTAGGGTCACCTTTTTCCACTGACACAAGCCTTTTCCCTGACTATTAGGACCTACAGTACATTTAGCTATTCCTAAATGGGACTCAGGATGAAATATGATTTTCACATCAAGTACACAAAAGCTTTTTGTGAACACACATTGCAACCTTGGGAGAGGAAATAAAACATTTTCAGCATACAGTTAAATGTCATGTGTGTAGGCCAAACTCAGACACTCCCGTTTTGTAGGGAAGAATGCTGTAAGTCTTTCTGGCCTTTATGTAAACCAATCTTGCCCAGTTGTAAAGAGATCGAAATGATTCAATGATCATCCTTGGGTCCACTCCTTCCCAGTGAATGATAAAACATCACGTTTTATTTTGAAAAAATCTTAAGCAGGGAATGTTTTTCAGCTGTGAAATAATACACACCTGGTCCTCTGACGCATGGGATCGTCTTCAGCCAAAACCCTTTACAACAAAGACAAAATACTTTTTTATGCCCCCTTGAACAAATTTAACTTCTTTCTCTACAATTCAAGAGAATCAGGCCATGTGAAAGAGAAAGGGGAAACGTAAAAATAGAGAATAACAAGTCCCTTAGAAAGATAGACATGTACACCATATATGTCTGTACTGTTACAATGTAATCTATGAAATACCTATATATCATTTGAACAGTACAAAGTACAAAGTATTAGAATCTGTGTAAAAGAAGACTTTAGCGGAAGGCACTATCAATCTAACTTTTCTTGCATTTAATATAAAATACAATGACAAATATACAATAAAAAAAAAAAAAAAAAATTGTTGACATGACTAGTTGCAAAAGAGAAACAGCGATAAACCACCAAAAGTTAGTTTGTCAGCGAAGGTATTTTAAGAACCTCATAGATGCCTTTGTTGCTGTGTCTCACTTGGTGCGAGTGCTTTGTGATTAAGAGGGAGGCAGGCCATTCATCAGACGCCGCTGTCCATTCAGTCCTCAGAGGGGCTGTCATAGAGGTCTCTGTCCAGCCTTCATCCACGTTCCATCTTCGGCCAGACAGCAACATCCCTTTGCGACAAAAAGGACGACTAAGTTTGGGATTTATGGTCGATCTGCAACAGGCCTTAACATCTCCTGAGGGAGGACATAAAACACTGAGGAAAACAGAGTGTGAGCAATAACACACACATTTGTCTTTAATGGCTCTATGTACTGATAATGATGTTTGATTTTCCATTACGTTCCGATGAAAGGTGAGACAATGCAAGGCTGGCGATCTGATGTCCCGATCCATTGCTGTAAATGCCAAAGGACTGTAAACTTTTTATATCAGTTCCAACAGGATTAGACAACCTTAAGAATAATGCGCCGAGATACTCATTAATCCCACCTAGCCAACTATTTAATGATGATAATGATAAAAAAGCATGAGGCAAATCTGTATGCAATGCTGTTGTTTTCTTCTGAGGAAGCACCCAAAGCGGTTCAGAGGAGCTCTTCGGTTGTTAAAGGCCAGACAGCCACCATCACTTACTCATACTTGGAATAATATGTCTTTGAAGGATCATATGCATGTTTGAATAAGGGTATATGTGGTGCACGTGGAGAGTGCTTCATTAAAAGTGTGAAATATTCCCATTTCATTTGATGAAATCCCCAGTGGCGCATTTATTGGTTATCCCTGGAACATTAATAAAGTCCACCAATATCATTCAGCTGGTGGAATAATTAGACAGCCTGTCCCTGAGAAGACGGTATACAGCACATAAATTCTATTAATAAGCTATGTATTGGTTTAAGATCTAGAGGCCTGAATCTAAACTTGTCATGAGAGTCGCAGACAATTATAGCACCTTCGTTCTGCAGGGACAAAAAATGATTCATTTTGTCAGCAATTTAAGTTGAAATAGGAAAACATTTCCTTCCTTACTATTTCATTTTACTGCTCAAATATATTCAAATAATGAAGAAATTCCTGAATCCGTCTCTGTTTTATTGTACCTTTGAATGATTATCTTGTTCTTCTCCAATTTGCTATGCAACTTAAACCATAACTACTGGACCATAACAAGGCTGAACGTCACACGATATTGAATTGCCACCGAGTGGCTTGTTGCTGTAATCCTCCTCCTTCTATTTCTATTTATTCATACTTTGTTTCTGTTCATTCCTATTATCATATTGTTTGCGTTCAAAAAAGTTATAAAAAAAGAACAGTAAAAGTTGTAATTTAAATGCGACTTATAGGTGTTTGAAAAATAGCGGAAGTATTTGGTAGGTGCAAATGACATTACATATTAACAATTCCACTGACATATCTGAGAGCTTTGACAGCTGTTTTCAAAACTTACATTACAAGAATGAAGAATGAGAGGTATTAATAAAAAAAAGCTCCTCAGCAGTAACACCGTAGAAGTTTCTAGAATCATATCTTGCCAATTACAACATCTAGACTTTAAGGTGAGAGAAATGTTACTGCCGGTGACGAAGGGCTGCTCTGCTGCTTCACAAATACCAAAGGCAGGGTCACTTCGAAAACTTCTGCCGGCCATCTCCGGAGATGGATTTGGAGAAGGTGGCGCGGCTCAAAGGTTTCAGGCTAACCCTCCAGCAGTGACTGTGGCTGTAATTACCTGACACACAGTGGAGTGGATGCAGGATGCCACTGCAGCAGAGTGGCAGAGGAACAACAGGACGGCCTAAGTGGAGCCAGGAGAGATGCCGAGGAAGAGGGAAACCTATTTCTATTTCCCATCCTGACTTTTATTCAATTTATTTATTTGATAGATATTTGCATGCTGTTTTCCTCAGTCCTGTGCATTGTCTTGTTGTGACAACTTTAGAAACTTAGTTGTGGTTTTGGACCAGTAACCCCGCAATCCTCAGTCAAAGCTGATTCAGCTCCACCGCGTGCCCTACAGCTGCATTTCCCCACGCGTGCAAATAAACACAGTCTATAAAGCAATCAAAGTTCTTAATTTTCTAAATGACTTAAATGCACCCTCAAATAAACTGCTGTAATTCTAAATACAATGGTGAAACAATATTGGTTAGTGGCCAATTGTTGGAAATAAATGCAAGTTAAAATTAGGCTTTGAACTCAAAAAAATCACAAATAATCCATAAGCCTATTTGTGATATATAGTTACCATGTCTCTCTCTCTCTCTCTCACTCACTCACTCACTAACACACTGTTACGTCCACAAAGTGAGACAATAACTTTAACAACAACCAAATTAAACAGAGTCAAAGTGATTTTCGTGAATTAACTGTTTATTAACGGACAACTGATTCACAAATGTGGTGGAGGTAGGGACAATATAGTTGTGCCAAATAATCAAAATTAAAAAACCCAAACTAGGCCTAACTAAATCTGACTTCTGAAAACAACAAAACAAAAGGCTGACTGAGTTCTCTACAAACAGCAGTGTACAAATACAGGGGATGGCAACAACCACTAAACACAAGTTAAAGAAGTAAAGAGTTCCTATTTCTTTTACCTGTCTGGAACGAGCCTTTCCCAGCATGCACTGAACAGCAGATGGTGCATTTTAGAAACTGACATTATCTGCGTAAAAAGAAAGAAGATCAATCACAAATATCACATTAAATGAACAGATATCACATAATGTGCATTATCCATGATGAATGAACCGTTATGGTTTGTTTCACATTTACAATGTGGGTAGTAGGAAGGAATTGAAATTAATGAACAATGATTGATTCCTCTGCTATGTACCTTCATGGCCTGGTCCCGAAGTGAAGGATGTGTGACTTACTTCATCTAATAGAAAGCTCACAGAAGTATTTCAACTTTTAGCAAATAGGATTTTATCGCATTTCATCGCTAATTGAATATCTTTGATTTTTTTAAAAACAAACAAAAAATGCAAGCAAACAAAAGAAATCAGTATATTTATTAAAGTCTATTAAAAAACTATGCAAATAACAACGGTAGAAATATCATGCTATTATGAAATGGCTCATTTATTACCCAAACTTGTTAAACCAGATTATCCAACTTACTTATCTTTACATTTCAGTTTTATTCATCACATATTTACTGTATTTTATATTATGGCATTTTAGAGTAATAGAGGCTTGGAAAAGTAGATCCTAGATTTGAGGCAGAAGCCGTCAGAGTAGAAAATGTGGGAGTGACAACTCCCAGAAGAAATGGCACCCTTTCACAGACTCGAAACTCCCTCTTTATTATTACAGGTGTGAAAGTGTCCGGCTGACCATGCCGCCGATCCCTGTGCTAAAACGCATGGCGTAAGAGAGATACGCCTTATCTCTCGGAGAAATGTAAAGTGGAGAAACTCTCAGTAACCGTGTGAGTAATGCGGTCAAAACATTCCTGAAAACGACTGCAGAGAAGTTAAAAGCGACTGGATTTTGTTTATGGCCTCCACCTCGGCCCTCCTCCAGGCAACCAAGGTTGCGCCTGGCTGCCAAATGGGTTACTATCAGCAACAGTGAAGTGGCAGAAGACCCACTTAAACACCAGGCAGAGCCAAGAAACTGATCTCCTGTGAGAGGAATGTCCGGCTGGATCTTCCCACGTCACGCAGTGGTGCTGATGCACTGATAAAGGTTTTTCCACCAAGTGGATTCTTCCTTTACTGTGACACTCCTGATTGGCAAAAGGCAGAGTTAGACTTTATTTTGTCTTTCCAATCTGTAAGTAAAAGGAGCTCAAAGATAATCGTGACAAGCTGCTGACCCCTGTGACTAGGTCACATTTCTCCAGGACGGGGGGGGCACTTCCTGGCACAAAACAAACTATCCAATAAGGACTCAAAACAATTATCAGTGCTTAACATTGTCGGAGGGACACGCTCCCCTGGGACCGATTTACTTATCAGTTTCCTCACTATGATAAACGTCACAACTGCGGTGACTCCGACTGACGAGCCAGTGACATGACAGGAAGTGCTCCCGGACGGTTTGTTTGCCATTTTGCCACTGGATGAGATGTTTGTCAGTGGAAGCAAGCCGATGCTGGGTGATCAACAGATCAATTGTCTCAACGCTTGCTTTTTTTTATAGCAATATCAAGCTCAAGTGAATCCCAACCAATCAGAGAATAAATGTGAGCTAGCAAACTCCATTCAGGATGGAAAATTTGATTTAAAAAATGTGTTCTGGTTTATAAGCAATATATACATATCTGGCAAAGACAAATGGATTTCCCTCGCACACAGCATAGTTAAGAATAATGATGGTCACCAATTGATTTAGCAGCAGAGCACCGTCTGACACTACAAACGCAAGCACAGTTTTGCCAAAATCACGACGTTAACAGATGATTTCCTACGGAGTGGTTTGTTTAAAGGCCTGATGTATACGAGCTATGTCAACAGCTAGTTCCCCGTGTCAGCATTGTTGTGTATTTAAACCTTTTTACATCTGTGATGGATGGTGCTAATGAGTGATGTACACGGCCCTAATTTGTGTAGTCTTTATGTCAAATGTCAAAACAACGGATGTACACAGACCAAAGCACACGTGGAAAATTTGACCAACTGCAGGAGAGTAACGTAGCACATGCTATTCTTTATTATTTAGTATATTCGTACTGTAGGCAAAATAAACACAAACAGTGAGGGCAGTAACAAGCAGCAAGAGACATGTTCAAGGCTTTTTGGTTGGCTTCACCTTAATCATCATTTGTTATATATAATTGATTTGCAGAAAAATAGGTACAGTAATGACCTGGCAAGCCCGTCAACACAGTGGTGGTGAAAGCAATTTTACACTTGCCTCATGGAGACTGTAATTATAATTTTAATAATTGTGTGTCTTATTTTTTTATTGTTTGGGCCAACTATTGAAAAAATGCATGACATGTGGGGTTTGGAGACATTCAGGCAAGCAGAAGAAAAGAAAAAATGGCAAATGGAAATTTATTGATTTATTGGGGCCTAATTCAAAATGTCCCTTTTCATTTATTGAGCTAATTTGTGAAAGACGTGTTGTGTGACGGAGGAAGAATGAATGGAGAATATTTAAAGGTTACTCAGATTCCTAGGATTAAAAATATTACGTATAAGAAATATCTTTCATGAGCAGGGTTTAATCAACTGGATGGGATGGAGACAACATCAATATATTAAAAATTATATTGCTGTCTTTTGGAGATGCAAACAAAGTTTTTGCTGACTAAGACCCAAACATACATCTTAGATATTACCCGGCTGTCTACAAGCCACAACTTAATAGTCAAGTGAGGTTTTAGAAGATGAGCCATAGAACTGTTGGGAATAAATGCTTAATTAATAGATGATCAAAACACTTGAATCAATTTCAACAATTGTCTAAGAAAAAATAGATTCCAGCTGCTTAAATGTTAGGACTTAATGGTTTTATTACTTATTAAGTAAATTAAATGTATTTGCATTGGCCAACATATAACATTTATCATCAAGGGCTTTGGCTAACACTGATAATAACCATATTCTGACATTTAAAGACCAACTGAACAAAACATAATGAATAGATTAAGCATCAATAAAAGTGGTTGTTAGTTACAGTGCTAATGGGTGGTTTTAAGTTAGTTGAGCCAAATAACATAGAATCAAATTAATTGATGTAAACAAAGTCAAGAAGTGTCCTTAAAAGTATTTAATTGTGCTTTTTAATAGATGTGAAAAAAATAGATAATTCAGCAATTAAAACAAGAAAAGGATTTGATGAATTCATTTTTTTTCTTCCTAAATGTGGGTGTACTGTATCAACAAATGCATTGCAAGGATACGTTTTTTTCAAATTAACGGATTTAATTGAACTACCATTTTTTATTTCACACTCTACAATCTCACCCACCACAGTTAGCGACTAGTTATAGAACAAACCAGAGCATTTAGCTGCTAAAGAGCCAGCTATTTGCACAAGTAGTTGGTTAAGACCTGAAGAAAAATGTAGGAAAAAGTACAATGACGCATTCTTACAACAAGACTACTTGACTTCATTGTTTATTAAAGCCAGCACCGACGACACTATTTATGAAAAATAGTTATATTATATTGTATTTTCTTAACCTCCAGTTCCTGCAAAGCTCTGCAAATGCACCTTCGCTCTTATATAAACATTTGAGGCACAAGAGATGGGTCTGAATCCAAAGGTCATGCAGTTGATTTAGGATGAAGACATATGCGGCTCTTCAGAGCTTATGACTCATATTTTCTGGGGTGTCAGCGAAGCGTTAGTCTTGACTGTAATCCACTGTGCTCAGCCTTCTTTTAGGAGGCAACACCAACAGTGAGTTTTTCCGAGCACATAACACAAACCTAAGCAACACTGCGTTAGTTAATCGTGCACGTGATGAGGGCTAATTCATGCTACCAGTACCTGATTGACAAATCTCACTTTCACCCACAATTTGGTGGTCTGTAGCAATTTCTTGAGTAAACCTTTTCGCACCTTGAAAACACTAAACCAATACATTGCTGAGTGGGAACACGGATGTCATGGTTGGCCAATAAATTAAAACATTTTTACTGATTGAGGGGATTTAAAATCCTCAATGATATTTAGAAAGATGGGACTCTAAGACTGGTCATTTTTGTAATGTTGGAGTTTGCCATTTAACACGGTTACAATGTTACAAATCGTTATGCTCAAAATCAGCAATCTACACATTTTGACCTAAATCTCTGTTTACATGATAATCTGCAAATGAAGGCCGCAAAGACCTACTTATCTAATTCTGTAGTAATCCTGCTATATTTTTATGTGTTGGATTATAGCATTTAGCGAAACAAAAAATATACATAATCTATGTCTTCTTGTCACAAAAGATGTAAATCTTCCTCTGACAAATATTAGTGTTATATTAGTTGAAAAACGCTAAATAAAAAAAATGAATGAAGACAAAAAGGAACATTTGGGATTATTTCATCAAAAAAGACATTTAGGGTTGTGTCAACCTTTTTAATCGCTGATTAAGCTGTATTGTTTGGGTGAAAGCTTTCATTTTATTGAAAGGATAGTAATACACAACATACATTTTGTGTCATTATTGTGGACTCAGTGGGGGGATGCACCGAGACACTGTCCCTTTATAGCAAACCGGTTCACGGGTTTCAACCCGTTGCCGTGTGTTTCTTCCAGGGGCTCCAGTGGCCTTCGACAGTCTGAAGACGTGCAGCTCTGGTTGATTTGAGACTCTAAATCGCTGCAGGTGTGAATGTGAATCTCTGTGTGTGTGAGTGTATTACCTAAGATAGACTAGCGGGTGTCACCCTTCCTTTCACGGTGGGCGCGCTGCGTCAGCCTTCGGCCTTGCTTGACTCTGAAATAGGAACGAGTGTGTTTAGGAAATTTATGGCTGGATGAGTTGATCACATGATGGCGTATGTCACATGGTTCACACAGGCTTTAACTGAATATCGGATATCAAATTCCTCAAAAAGTAAACATAAAATAAAAGTGTGTTAATATTACATTACACCCAAAGCATTTCAGCATATGATATTATTATTATTGAGTACGAATCTAATAGCCGTCAAAGGCTGAATAAAGTTTTTTTGTGAATAGTAAAGTTTTGCAGCCATTAATTTAGTCCTAATAACAATCAGCATCAAATGTGGGACTGCAAACGTATAGCTTCAAATTTGTTTGTGGGGTGCAAGTTATCCAAAAAATGTTATTACACTGACTATTCATAACAATGATGTAAAATGTTGGTTTTCAACTTTCCTCTCAAGAAAAATGTTAAATTAAGGCTTGTGGAGCATTTTTTGAGCACCCTGGATTCTTTGTTTTTCATAATAATTCATAATGTGTTGATTCTACAAGTACTCTTTTCTAACTATTTGGTTTTCTTAATTTATGCTGATTAACTGTTTCCCTGGTAATTACGCTGAAGTAATTACAACATCAATCTTTGCCTGTTAATTCCTGCACAAAAGTTTGAAAATAAATAAAGATTTAGTGACACGAATGGATTAAAAAGCAGAATAATGTTTTTTTAACCTAAGCAAATATATCTTAAATTGAAATGAGCAAATACAATTAGTGCAAAAATGATGGTTGAAATGCTTGCTGACCGTGTCCAAAACCACCTATGCTGGCGAGCTGAGATGGCCTTTTAGACCTTTGGTAAAACGGCCCATCGGGGAGGTTCATTGTTTACCAAACCATCTGCAGGTCAATCGAAAAACGGCAAAAAGAAGTCGAGCGCATCTACATCCCCCCGACGTTGCAGAACAGCTTGAGGACTAGACAGGACTTAAGAGGCCATAAATGGTTTTCTTAGCACCTTAGGTCTTTACTGTGTTCAAGGAAATGACCAGTGTACGAGATAAAAAGCAAACAGGTTTCAGAGCCCCAAGAGTTGATGTGATACGAATGATAATACACAGGTTGCCGAAAAGGAGGAGCAGAGGAAGTGAATTTGAGTCACACTTATCATTGTGTGTCAGAATTTAAGGTATGACTTTTCTTTCTTTGATATTTCTTCCACAAGGGCTTAGAAAATGTAGGAATCCTACAGGTTAAAATATTTAAATGAGTTAAAATGTAAGTTTTCCATGCAATAAATGGTTTTATTTGAAAACTACAAAACGGATTTCTTGTATCCTCTCTATTCATTATTAACACGGATTCTAGACCTGTTACTTCTCAAAGTATTAACAATCCCCCCTCACCCTCCCTTTAAACCAACAAACCTAAATTGGAGAATGGTTGAACAAACTTTTGCATGTAATCACAGACATATTTTATTCATGTAATGATATGGAATATTAGCTAAATCATTCAGTGTCAGCAGTTCATGCTTGCATGGCCCAAACATAGCATCCTGAAACTGAATAGATAAACAGTGTTCGTCAAAGGATACCAGAATGACTCTCTAAATTTAGCACACTTAGGAATGCATATTTCTCTTTGGTCATACCCCTCTGCACATTTTGTCCAACTTAATTACACAGAATGTTGTGCCCTACTTATATCTCCACTCTCAAGTTGCTCTACTAGGGAACAGAACAGGCACTGATAATACATTTCAGACTCTCCTCCATGACAGACAACCTATCTAACTTTGAAGATGGCTAAGCCACTCCAAAAAAAAAAAGTGTCAAGTGTGACTGGTGCGCAGTGAGGAACGAGCTGGAAACTGAATCGCCGTGCAAGAAAAATATTTCACGTTCAAGGTATCGTATTCTAATAAACCACATTTCCCAGCGGTGGGGGGATTATCACTGTCCATTTGTCTTGGCCGGGCCACCACTGCTACAGAGACACTCCCTCTCTGTGTGTCTGCACCGCTCAAAGTTAAAACGCGACGCTGGCGACTGCTGTTAATAATTTGTCTCTGGTAACAGCGGTTTGTCGGGAGCCAGGACCTCAGCTCTAGTCGATGATACATTATTGCTTATGTTTTGCCCTTGTTTAATGCCATCCATGTACGGGGTCTGGTAGCATATCCTTCAAAGCTTATTCATCATTGGAAACTTAAACCCAAGTCTGCGTAATTGTGTCACATAATCCTGTATTTGACAGAATATGTGTGAGAACATTTCTGCCATAACTTCAGAAACAGCTTATCCATGAATAGGGTTTTATCACAGACAGAGCATTCAATTAAATCTTTGGCTTTTCACATTTAGAAAAAGAAAAGAAAAGCTTCTTTTCCTTTGTTTGAGTGACTGAGGCTCTGTGTTTTTCATTATCATGTCATTCAATTTATTCACACCGCTTTCATCTTCCTATACACAAAATGCCAAGAATGTTGTAATGTGTTATCGATATTCAAAGCCTTCTACACAAAAAGAGAGAAAATCAACTGCATTATTGAAAAAACCTTTAGTTTATTGATACATAAATAAAAGTACATTCTTACAATTGATGTGCGATTGTGAGCTTCTCCGTAGTTTGCACAAAGTAAAAATAAACTATCAAGGCAACTCTTGCAGCTTAGAAATGTTTGGAGAGAGTTAGGCTCTTCTCCTGCAACTGTTTCTTTTCCATCACGCTGCCCATTTTTCATTTGTGAGCATTCCATATGAAATAAGATCCTTGCATTCGCATCCAAGAATGTACTCTGCATTCAGCAGCTGCATTCTCGAGTCTTGTCTTTTCCTATGTTAATGATTTAAATAGGAAAATCCCCCCTGTGCTCCTCTTCCTTGAGGATCTTTCTCCCAGTGCAGCACAATTGCAACAATGATGAGTAAAACCGACTAAATCTTGACTGATACTCTTTCCTAATCTCCGCTTGAGAGAGTGAGATGGATCTACGTTTTTGAGTTTACCACCAAACTCAACCGCTCCCCGGATGACTAATGTGTTGCTGGGACGGAGGCTTTGCAATGTGTGGCAAGATCTCCCGAGGCCTTTGTGGCTCTCACATGCTCAACATCCCCATTGAGACAGTAAAGAATAGGTGGTCACTAGGTATGGACACAATGAAAGCAAACTCAGGGACTGGGACAATCGCTTCAGCTGTCAGGGGGGTGACAGAAACTGTAATTAATGGTATTTTCTATTTTCACAGAAGAGAATGAGCATCTGACAGAAGCATTATTAATGAGTGCAGCCTTGTTGGAGGGAATAATGGCAGTTTATTAGCAGTAAGATAGATTTAACAGAGCAGCTTCGAACAAAAGGTGACACACATTGAAAAATGGAGACAATCTGTCAAAGGGAGAAAATGTTCAATACAACCAAAATGTTGGTATTGTGATATTATTCCCTTTTACCCTTGAAACCATCTGTTAGGCAAGTTGAAAATAAAAGGAGCCCGCTTTTTTCATAAACTTATCACTTGAAAAGAGTAAATGTTGAAAGCAAAATGGTGTCGAGATAAACATTTTGCTGCCACTTGCTCTGTGATAATGTGTCTAAACAAACGATCGTTTGACAGGGGCATAGATTGATATTCTTATTTTGAGATCCAAAGCAAACATGACTTTAGAGTGAAAAAATATGATTTATTTATGGTAATTGTAATGACGACTGCTTCATGGTAAGCCCGGCCAAATCAAAAGGTTTAAGAGAATCGGCATTCATTCGTTATAAATGGACATATATGTTCTTTTGGATTAATAACCCAAACAGACATCCATTTTAACGTTTGAGTTAGTGGCCTTGAAGTCATTCTTATTTTAGGAAACGACACATCTAAACCAGAAACAAATACGCTCATTACACAGATTGGATGAACCAATACAAGTAGTAATTGTTTGCAGCCGCAAATCCAATAGAACATAATGAAAAACTATGCAATTACTTGAAAATCGTTTTTTTCTTACAATATCTTACGCATTCAATCAGGGAATAAGATTTTTTTTAGCAATACTGATGATTACAATATTGCCATTGGGTGAAAAGAAGTGTTAAACGTATTCCGGCAGAGTTTCAACAGACACTCTGCCTCATTCATTCCACTGGACTGGAAATATGGCGTAGATGTGACACTACAGGCGCATGTCATTGAATAGATGTACTAGATGATCTCCAGAAATGAAATGATAACCCCCCCCCCCCCCCCCCCCCCCCCCCGCCCCACCCTCCTCCTCCCAAACCTATTTTCAGTTCATGTAATTGATTCTCATCCAGCGAGTTTGACTGTATTATGTTTGTTTGAAAAGTTAAAAGAATCCAGCTAATTTCTCCCCAACCAGGCAACACTTAACCAGATGAGAGTGGCCACTTCAAGCTTTGTTGATGCATCCAAGAGAGGCAGGCCAGCCCAGCTGCAAAAGCTGATCAAAAGAAAGAGGGGGAATGTGATATTAGCATCAAGTGCCTCAGCGAGTGACTCAGACAAAAACACAGAAAAAAAAACATTATCAGACACTTCCTTTACCCATGTTTGGTAGTGAATATATCTGTTTGTGAAGCAGCTGTGTGCATCCATACATGGCATTGAATCGTACTTTAACCAGCATTATAAGGCAATTCCTCTTTCCCTTTTGCATGCAGTTATTGGTAGTATGCTAATGACATCCGCTGTGATTAGCGATTTTCTTCTAATCTTCCTTCCACGATGGCCTAAGCAATCACAAAGGTAGAGCTTTGAGATTTACAGCAGCAAGCTCCTTCCCATCTGCCTTGACACGATTTACTTTAGATAATAACAAGACATTTTGATTCAAAGGCCACTTTGGTGCATCACTGTGCATTTGCAGATCCAGGAAACACGCTCACAGGAACATTGGAGCCTTTTTCTGTCATGACCTAACCTGTGTTGGGTGAAAGATGTTTAAAGAGGGAAGTTTCTGGTTTATCACTAGGGCTTAAAAGGGTATTTTCTTTCATGTGAATATAGTCAGCTACATCCATCTTTTTCCCTTTTTCTCTCAGGAAGTATTTATTGTTTTCAATATTCTTTTACACTGAACAGGAAGCTCACAAATTTCACAAATTTGTCCACAAAAGCGCTCTATAAGTCCACCATTTCAAATATATTAACATTAAAACTGTGTCGGAAGTGAGCTGCACATTTGGTGAAAAGTGATTAAAATAGTCTGAGGCTTTGTACAACAGCATTTGTAGAAACAAAATAAAAGTATTTTGAATCCCCCGGGGAGTGTGGGGGATTCAAACTGGTTTGAACTGGAGTCAATCCAGAACTAAGTAAATGCATCATTTGATATCTTCGAGTTAACTTTCGGCATTAAAGGCAGAAAAGAAATTAGACCAACTGTACCAGCAGCGAGAGAATTTCACGTCCCGCTTAGAACATTTAGTAAGACATCTTTAACCAGGACCAACACCCCCCCCCTGTGCCAAGTGTTGAAAAAAAAGTATCTCATTTGTTCTGGTAATTGAAATACTTTTAGAAGTTTCTGTTGAAGTCTTCCCATTATAAAGAGTCTTTGAATGGAGACACTACAGGGTGCAGTTACCGGTGTGAGTTTGCATTGAAATGCACCTAGAAGCCCTCCCTAATTGGCAGCCATCTCATTTGGCTTTGATACTCCACCTCATCATCTGCATGAGCAGAACAGGCCATTGTCGAGGGAGGAAGTGCAGGTGAGTAACAGGCTAATCGCCAAAGACAGCGCATAACGCTTGGGAGGAAGCAGAAGTTCAACACAAAGCCATAAAGCAACTCCGGAAAAGTGTCAATTACGGCACGTATTCATAATATAATTTATCGCAGCTCGCGAGGAACTGTATCATGTGTAAAGCGTTAATGTGGGCAGTAAAACGTGGGTTTTGACAGCGAGATCCAAGGACCTTCTAATTAAGAGCACCATCTCGGGGACAGCATAGGGAGTGATCTAATAGCGAGGGGCCATGCATGCTTTTACCTGCAGTGTGCTTTATCTACCAAGGCCTCGCAGCAGGACCTTCGACCGACCTGTCTCCTGCTTTACTGCTGAGATACGGTCTGCATCGCGCAGGCACCGGGAGTCAGTCAAGCACCATTACAATTTGAGTGAAACAAATGGGCAAAGTGTTAATGCTAAGTTGTACAAACAGCCTCACCGGCGCGAGGTATGGCGGAAGTATCTGGGCTATGAATAGCGGCGTGCTGTTTCGGAGGGTGTGGCAATAGCATTCCCACCACCTGCGGGAAGGGAAAAGTACCTCCTGTGTCTTCCTGTGATGGGGTGAAGGAAGCATGAATGCTATTACAGTAGTGCAGGCTTCGTACATCGCAAAGATACGAGGCACTAATTGCAAAAGGGTGAACTTTGGAATTCCGACAAAGAAACAAAACAAAATAGTGACAAGTAAGATCAAGGTCACAAACAGGTGCCTAATCACGCATGTTGTATGTGTATGTGATTTTTTTATACTTTGTGCTCAAAGTATATCACCTTCCTCAAATCTTCCCATCAAGTGCACGCCAATGTATAATATTCCATGCGGATTAAATTAATTTAATGGGTGTATGAAAATCAAAGCCCTGAGAAGGGAATCCATACCGAGGGAAAATTAACTATTGACTAACCTCCTGAAATGAAAGTTCCATGGTCGATTAAATTTTTAAAAAATGTTGATGAAATTATATCTAGTGCTCTGAATAAATGAAAAATCACATAGCGTAAGTCAGTAGAAAGCCCCTTGTGTCAAAGCTCTGAGAACTCTATCTCTATGCTATTTCTTTAAGTAAAGAAACTTTTGCATGTTTTGCAAAGGTTTAACTTCGTAAGACATTTGTGCAACAATGTATTGCTGTGTCAAAATTCTTCTGAGGGTTGAAAAATGGATTTAGTTAAGTGCAGGAAGTATTATGTTTAGCTCAGGGCAAAGTGTTCTGTTGAGTTATAGCAGCCGATTACCCACAGCTCTGGTCCAGGGACTACATGGGGTATTTGTTTACACCAAAGGAAATGAAACTATTTCCATTTAACTGCCTACTTATGGGCCTCCTTTGCTTCATTCCACAATACATGTAATATGTTTCTTACTTTTACAATGCGCATCTCTGTCTTTGACACGGCAACAAAGGAGGAAATAAAATAGTGCACGGCATGAATCATTGCAGAGAAATCCTGTTTCCCATTATATCCTCAGAACTGAGTTTTTATGCAGAGGTGCTGATGCAATTAGATGTTCTCCTCCTAAAATTTGAGCCAGATTGCGCTTGGGTTTCAAAGAGTCAAAGAAACACTATCTTTCTTCAATTTTAGGGGACCTGTGCTTAATTTGACCTGCTTTATCTAATAGAGATTTCTTTTTCAAACAACATGTGGCTTGCTGTTGGTTGAATCAAAATAATGGACAGCCACAACATTCAAGAGACTGATGTCTGCGATATCATCGCATTTTACGTACTATTAGTTCTGAACATAAAGAAGTATCCTTGCTGGTAGAAATGTGGCTCCACGTAAACACAGAACAAACATATTTCACCCACATTGATCTCCATCAATTATCAATGGCTCATACAAAAGCTTCATAACTTGATTTCCAACATGCATACATTCCTCCAACAACAGTGTCAGCATAATCCCTCCTTCCAGGAGCGAGCGCTGCCGTGGACTGCAAGAACGGCAGAGAGACGGAGGGGAGATGAGGGGCTGCTGGAGAGAACGACCAGGTTCATCCCTGGTAAGCCAACAGTGAACAGATGAAAAGACACGCTGGCTGTCCCCGATTCTACTGCCCCCTATAGGAAGCAGCGTGACAGGCAAGGTTTAATGAATGCAGTCGAATGCACCATTAGACTCGATGTTCCAAGGTGGTTGTGGAAATCAGTCATTTTTATGAGTCTGCAAAAGAGCAGATCTAGTTTAACTACAAGTGAAATGCTCTTGTCTACTTAGCCTCTCAGACTTTACAACACACGGAATACAACACAAATCACCATACAGGGGGTAGGCTATTCACGGTAAATGGTCTATGCACCTTTAATTTATAGAAAGCAAAGCATGGCGAAAAAGAACAAAATATGTATATTTTGTCCTCTTTTGACGCAGTGCCTGATCCAGCATACAGCCGAGGAACAAATATGTAGAGCAAATTTACAATCTACTACAGTCTCCACAATATGAAATTGTTACCCACCCATTACGCCAAGCACAGATGCCCCATCCAATCGGCAGCTGGCGCGCTGTATATTTCCGTTAATATTTCACATTAGCCTTGTGGCGCGACATAATACCAGATGATTGCTTGTCTGTTATGGTATACGATGAGAAGTGTTCAGGGCTGCTAATGTGAGACGTCTCTGTTTACCACTTTGATGGATGGCCTCCCTGATAGGACCTGAGTTACGTACAGGGGTGTCACAGGAAAAAGATGACAGATGGGCCCAGCTGTTGAAGATATCGACACTTTGACCAGACCATGAAGACATTAATCACAGCACGACTAAGCAGCACTGAGGGAGAATGGCTGACTTCTCTTATTAAGACACAAGTTGCGATCGGGACACGCTGTATAATGGACCATTCGGTTATCGGAAGTTATG
The DNA here is from genome assembly GCF_964276395.1 of Gasterosteus aculeatus. Classification (NCBI taxonomy): domain Eukaryota; kingdom Metazoa; phylum Chordata; class Actinopteri; order Perciformes; family Gasterosteidae; genus Gasterosteus; species Gasterosteus aculeatus. Next base: position 15,204,173 of record NC_135695.1, on the reverse strand, counting down.
AATATCTTAAAAACAAAAACGCTTTAAGTTGAACACAACGGAAGCAACGCAAAGAACTTGTAACAGGATAAACTGACACAGGAGATTAGGCCGTAATAAAGATAAACTAGAGGTTGTTGATGCTGCGAATTATAAGTGACGGCGGCTATCCAGAAGTCTGAGTCAAAATAAAAGAGCACTAATCTTTTTGATCTTCAGTCTCAGTATCACGGTGATATGATACAACTGGTACTCAGACTCACTGAATAAACATCGACTATTGCATTGTGGAGCTTAGCAATTACACATTTATCTGCCTGATATTATCAACCGCTAGTTGTTTTCAGTAGAATGAGAATTGACAATGTTTCTCTAACTGTGGGAATGATTTGGTATTTTATTGATCTTTTTTTATACACCCCTTAATATTGTGGTAGAAATTAAAAATAGCTAAAAGGAATTTAAAGTGAAATTCGGCTGTGAAAGAAACTGCTTTCACGGCTGCTCTCATAAATTCTGGGCGGTTTCTGGTACTACAGTTCCCGAGTAGATAAATAACATCTATGGGAGATGAAGGAAGTGGATGATGATGTATGTGTTGTGGGAGGGCCTGATTGAAGGGAGATTAAATCTCAATCAATCAACAGAAAGTGATGTTGTCCCTGAATTATTGAAGTTGACCCGGCCGGGAGTTTACACTACAAGTTCACCACAGTCTGAACTATGAGGGAGCAACTCGAACAGAACATTTTGTTTAGTTTCCACTTAAAACATAAACGTCCTCACAGAAAAGTGCATTTTACCAAAACATAACAGAACTAATTCTGTTTTAACAGAATTAAAATGACAATAGTACCAATCTACAAGCCCAAAAGTACTGAAATTATGCTACACCTTATGAACCCTTTCTAAACTACCATAAAGTACAGTTATTATGATATCACCTTAATGTGCCGAAAATAAATAATGGAACCGACAAAGACGAGCTGAAAAATTTAACTTAAAACCATTCATTAACATAATGTGGGTAGCTCATTAATAACTGTGTTTTTAATTATTCATGCTCTTGTTTCACCACAGCCGTTTCGGTCCTGCTAGGATGCAAATCTCAGTTGGCTAAGAATGTTATATAAATACATATGTATGTATATTTCAGAGTGAGAGAAAACCTGAGAAAGAAAGAGAGAGAGAGAGATTGCAACACGTACAAAGATGGGTCATTATTTCAGCGCTGCGGGGGAGACGGTTAAACACTACTTTGTTCTGTTAAATTTTTCTCCATGCAACATAACTTGCAAACATCTGGGTGTAAACCAGCTTATACTTTATTTCAAGAAATGTTATGCATCTCATAAGTGCGACTGTTTGACTGCCCACCGAGCTCTGTATTCGCTGCACAGCTTGGTTTTCTATGGAAATCCTGCTGCTTTTGTCAGACTGCAGCCAACATTCATGTTTCTATAGCACACAATGCTCAACATTACAGTGTGCTTTCATACACGCTTGTTCACCTTACACACAACAGTTAGATAACGCTTTGCCAAATTTAAATTTGTTTAATGAAATATACCTTCAATGAAATTTAAATATAAACAAACCATGTAAAATATCATTAGTTTGCTATCTTAGTATCTGAATAGTACCTCACTATCTAATGCCACGTAACAAACATCTTAATCAATCTTTATTCATATATGTATGTCGAATAACCAATAAGAAATAATGCAAGAGAACCTCTGTTACCAATAAGATCTCGGGTAAATACAATCCCACAGACAATAATCTGGGTGGACGTGTCTCCCATTCCACAGAAACATCGTGGGGTTTGGTGATTGTCCACCGTGGCATTCCTGCACGGATGAAACTCATCCTATATTCTAAACACTGAGTGCTTAGAAGCAGTTGAGGAATGGAATAAATGGGTGGATTGCCATTTTAAATCTACCATATTTCCAAACATGGCTGCGTGCCTCGGTGCTTAGCAACATGGAAGCCAAGCAGATAAAAAAAAAGTGAAGAGAGAGAAGAAAGGGAGGCAGATAGAGAAATCCTCGCTGACAGCTACTTTCTTCATGGTAATCCACGTTGTAAAGATGTTACCCTCAGAACTGTATCGAGACAACTGACCCATTGTTCCTGCTGTAATTAAAGAGACCACAGCTGAAGACACCACGCCACTTGGTCAAAGGTGGTTTTTTCTGAAAGGTCTATCCCGCCGTCCACTGTAGCGCTATCAAGCGTAAGTGGGAAAATCCTATTATCATTAATCAAAATTTCTAATGTTGTCTTACACACTAAAAGAAATTACGACATGTGTCATAATTGGTCCAAGTTGGATGACTCATGAATGGATTTTTTAACAGCATAAAATAAACACTTCAGAGCGAATGTTCTTTTTTGTTGAATGCAACTATTTTTCCAATCTCAATAAAAAATCTGGTCAATTTTGCTACTTGAAATCCATTAGACTTTTAATGTGAAGCAATTCAAAAGATGTGGTCAGATTTCATCTCTGTATTACTTCTTACTACGATTGCTTTTATTATTACAATCATTTCCAACTAAAAGCAGACCTTTTTATTTATTTTTTTCTCTGCTATAACAATTTAGATGAACACAAAGCAGCACTGACAACTGACATCGGCATAGTTGTGAGTGCTAATTTTTAAACAAATTTTATATGGATTTGTCAGTCATGTATCTGATGAATTTGAACTACTGCGTCATCGGCTGCGTTACGGTGTTGAACAAAATTTCAGCATCTGCAATCACATTCCACTCACTTGTCCAAGAGCCTGCGCCCCGCAGCGGCTCTAAATCGAATAATTTCACAGCAGCATGACGAACTGGAGACGGGCTCGGCAACAATGTCGTGTGAGGCATGGAACCACATTCATCAATGCGTGTGACTTTTTGATACATATCTAGTTAAGCTTTGAGAACAGAGCGCGTGTGTATTCCCTCTATACGCTGTCCTCATTCTTGTTTGCCAGATAATGACCAGTCTGACTTCAAAACATTTCTGTCCTAATGAAAGTCCTGGTCCGAGGCAAATCCGCATTCCACTGGCAGCAATCTGATGGAGTGAACGGAATCACATGAAACGAGTAGCATTGCAGCAGACTTTGATTACTGGGTTATTCATCAGATGTCAATCATTCAGCGTATCTGGTGGAGATTTTTGCTGCCGATGTGATAGCTGATACTTCTGATGTTTCACAGTATCAATTAGTGCCGCAAACTATTGCAAAGAATCATAAACATGCCATTTATGTATAGTTTAGAAAGTTAGCTTGTTTATTTCTGCTTTTTGGTAAAAGAGAAGAACAAGACGTTTTCGTTAAGGAAAGTGAAATCAAAGTTTTTTTCTTTATATACTTGACTTTGAACTTTAAATAATTGACTTGGCAAGCAAAATCATGGTTAAATAAATAAATCACATAAGCTTGTGAGATAAATGGTCCGCCAAACAGAAGATGATTCTTCACTGAAAGGGAAAGGGATGACCTTAGAGGTTTTAGCTTAGCTTCAAACTAAACATTAAAACATGGAATTTCACTTAATATAACCACACAATGCATAGTTTTGGGTGAAAACAGGACCAAAGTGGCACTTTATGAAGTTTAATAAAACGTCTTTGGTTTCAATCCTGTGTTTTGAGGAGCAAAGCTGATAAATGTGGGCTATTCAAAACATTAAAAACCACATATTGCCATATCCAATGGTCGCCCGTCTTTCTGCCTCTCCCAAACAGGATCTAGTTTCAAAAAAGTAAACACCTATTTCCGTGCTGATCTGGGACAAATGCAGTTTAAATGTCCAAGCAACGACGGCCTGCAGTGTTTTCTGGTTCTCAGACGTGTGTCATTCTCAAGCGTAAACCTACAGCTTTAGTATAAGCAAGGTGAGGCTGCTCCAAACTAGTGTTTTTTCCACTGCTTGCTGCAGTCACTGTATGTGAAGACACATTCCACTCACTTGTCTGTCTGAACATACCGTGGTAACTTTGTAGAGGACTTACATACTCAAACTCATCATTTCCACCTTCATGGCAGCATCAAAACAGCTTGTTAAATCGCTGTTAAGGTTGTTAAAGTCCTCAGAGTACCTGCTTATATATGTTTGCAACATAATTACATACCGTGATGGCGGGAAAAAATAAAAGCAAACAACAAAAATAATTTTTGGCGCCTCCACTATTTTAGAATGTGTGCCAACAGTTGAAAAAAGTGATATTAAAATCTTTCAAAAGAAAGAAACAAGCTGCTGTGCACAATTATCAGGCATATGTGATGCCAGAATTGCATTGACAAGCCAAAAACGTTGAACCTTTGGATTCCCCACAAACACACACATTGACAAACCCTCATCAATTCCACTGCTGAACCAGTGGCAATTAGTGAAATACATATGAAGCTATTGATTTGTGCAAATACAGCAGAGCATATTCTGGGAGTTTAGCGGCATTTTGGAACCCCAAAGTGTAACAAATTCACATCATTGCCTAAATGTTGATTTTCAACAAATCAACCAGCTGTGCCTTTGTGGCAAACTCTCCCAGATGCCAGAAATAGTTAGAAGGTGGTTTACACCCCAGTGTTCAGTGATTAGTCATATACAGTTATTACTGAGCATCAGCAATATTGGTGAGAAGAGGAGCCACATGAAAAGAGAAACTGGAGTATCAGCTGCAGAACCACCCATCTCCACCCAAAACGGTTTCTTTCCTCCGCCTCGGACATTCCTACGTTCATGGTGCAGTTGGCCGATACATATTCAGTGCATTGTTTTTCTCTATCACAAAGGTGCTTATGGACTCCTCTGCTACTGGGATGACTCCACACAATATGCAGTCATTGCGGTTGGTCGGAAATAATGTTATGTGTAATGTTCCTCCTATTGGCAGTTAATAGACGATAGTTACAACCATAACAGCTAATTGTTTTCAATTAGCCCCACCTTTTTAGTCCATTAGCAGCAGCTGGGTGTTCCACCTGAAAAACCAACCTTTCTTGCTGCAACATTAGATTGACATTACCTAAAACTAGAGGCCATTATTTTTTCTGCTTTTTATAATTAAGGCATATGATATTGCTGATCACAGTGCACAACTAACAGGAGAAATTGCTTTCGCGGCAGTGAGCGCGGCACAGACATAGCAATAGCAGCATATTCATTTATTTTGACTTTGTGTCATCTAAACTGGCTGTGTATTTTGTGTTTTGTGCAATGTCTTTTTTCAATGGAATGTGTTTTCAATAATTACTTATTAATCCATTGTTTTATAGTACTATTTATTTTATTGAAATGTTGCTGTTTTTGTAAAATGCAGGTTTCTGAAAATGTGGCATGTTTACTGACTTTATTGTGTTTCCTGAAATGTGAATCTCAAAGTGACCTTCTTATTTTTTCTGAAGAAACAATAAAAATAATAAATAAACATGGTTTATACGAAAAAAGTTCAACTCGTTATAGGGTAATTAACACATTCCAAAGTAGTGAAACCGATTTGGTCAGTGGTGCTCACTTCCTTAAAAAAGGTAAATCCAATCAACCTTTTAAAAAACTGACTTTACAGCTGTGTAAACACTGCATTGTATTTATAAGAATAGGAAGGGAAATGGTAGAAATACCGGATTCATGCTACAAAGCACACGACCTGAAACAAATGCTTGTAGGTGTTGTTTTTTGAAATTGTTGGTCTGAGCTAATTGAAATCAGTTCATTGTAACTTGTGAGAATAGACCACTTTTGAAAAGGTATTTATTCATCAATAAAGTAACATTTTGACAGTGTTCTGGGAAACCATGAGGGGTTTTCATTTGAAAAAAGTATCCACTGGAAATAAACTTTAAAAAGAAGTTTTGCCTTCAGTGTAGTACACTCCACGCAAAGAATGACATAAGTTGAAGTTTAAAGTAAAGTATTTCACATGTTTTTAAAAAAAGAAGTCAACTTTAAAAGTAAAATCCACCTGCATTCCTTGTCAAAAGAGGACTCTGTGTGCTGTAAGTAGCTTGCAAAAAAACATTTATACCACGGCTAGATGAAGGAGGTGCAGGCAGTGCAGAGACCAGATTCACCTCAGGGGAAGGCCCATCGTCTACACAGTTCATGTTGCACTGTCAAGCAATAATGTTTTAAAAGCAATTGCATGTTCCAACATCAATCCGGTGGACAGCAGACCAGTCATTCAAAGGAAAATGACAAGTCTGCATGGTGTTGACTGGAAAATGTCCCCAAACCCAGAGGCGTCCTTCATAATAAGAAGACTCTTGTACACGACTGAATGTTTGAAATGATGGCAAACATCATGGTTTCTAATACTGCATGCTTTCTGCAAAACATTGTCTATATTTGTGAATTTTTGCTTATGGAAATGGTAAAAAAAAAGAAAAGAAAATTTGGCTCTGTCGCGTTAAGCAGCTTAATTCTTATATTTGAGGTCCAACCCTTCTTTCGTCTTTGGAAAACCCCGAGGGAGATGTTTCTCTGCTATTGACCTCTCTTCAATATGAAACATCTTTCTGCATACAGGCCTGATTATGCAAACACAGAATATGTTCCTCGGATGGGAGATAGCGTGAACCTGCATAATTTACCGAGTATGTATTTTTTGTTTGGATGATGAATAGGAGGGCAATGGTTTTTTTGCTCATACCTGCCCAACTGTAGCTCATCCCTCTTCCTGTTACGATGGGCATAATTTAATAACCTAAAACTAACTCAGTCAACTGTGATCCTACTGTGCACCCTGATGGCAGAAATATGTGTAAACACCTGCACTAATTACCTTCTGAGGCAGATCATTTATGAAACGCATCAAAGCATGTGCAAAACTATTCATCTTTCAGAAATCAGGGGCATTTTTCACTCGACCATCCAGATATCTTCCAGCCCGAAGGAAACGGAGCACGTTCCCACTGAAACATTGCAGCATTATCTCTCTGTGACTGTTCATTTTCAGGACTGTTTGTCTATTTGATAATCTTGTTTAGTCTCCTTTCAACAAAGATGAGTATGGCTGCGTCCTCTAAATCAGACCATATTGATTGTTTATGTTTGATGTAATCTGCTTAATGTGTTTTTGTTTTTGTCCTGCTGACATCCCTGCTTTTCATGGATTTCCGTAAATAAAATGACAATATCTGTTGCACCAAACGGTATCTTGTGAATAACCTATGCTAAAATATGCCTCATGAATGTTGTTAAAAAGTTTGCCGCAGCCTGTTGACTACGCACCATGTGACGAGGACAAAATTAACGCGGCACTCTGCCTTGAGTGTTCAGGAGGACTAATTGGGCCAAAACTTCTCAGAGATTAAGATCTCTGATTACATTATATCAGTGAAATATTCTTCTTCAGTCTCACAAGTATGCTGCTACTGGAACAACAATGAAAACAACAAACTTCCACTATGATTAACAGTGGGCAATGATTGCTCATATCTACTAATTATCCATGTTTGGTAATCTGGTACCAGAATTTACTGGGAGGGAATGTAAAATGTATCTCAAAAATGTGTATTCATTTTCAACCTTAATGAATGAATCTTATTCAGAGACAAGTTAAATCCATTGTTATCTCATCAGTGAAAATGTCAACTGGATAATAGATAAGATCTCCCCATTCAATTGGTGAGTCATTTAATACAGTTTATAGACTCAGCAATGAATTTGACTGATAACCTTTTACAGCACCAAACTATGTATATAAAAATATAAAACTAAAGGGGTTACTAAAGGGCGACATTGTTTAACAGTTCCTTGCTGTGGTAAAATACATAAAATGTAAATCACAGAACGGGCCGATGAGGTCGAGGTCTTTTGGATTGGAATTGGATAGGGTTGAATACGACACACATCTCATCAAGATGTGCAATGAAAGCACAAAATGTATCTTTCAATCTCTATTATATATATATATATATATATATTTTTTTTTTCTGTTATATATATATATAATAGAAAATTTGATTCTAATTTGTCAACATCCAGATTAGATTGAAATCAATATTTAGATGTTGTTCTAGATCAGCGGTTTGTAATTTAATTTGTAACGTTTTATTTGCAAATGTTTTATTGTAGTAATAGTTACGATCCGTCAACTCGTGTATTCTTAACTTCACTGGGTTCACCTCTAATGTCACACACTGTTACTTTAAATTTACTATCACACACAAATGGTTCAATGCAATTGAGGATTGCTAGTCTGCAAAAAGCACCACACATCCATGGGAAAGAGCATGCATTCCCTAAGGCATATTAGATAATTCAATCAATAAAGATTAAAGAAATTGGAAAATCTCATTTTAAAACCTGCTATGTGTAGATAAAGTCAAAATATATTTTTCAAATTTGTGAATTGGATTCCCGATTGGATAGAAAATGGGTTCTTCCCATCTCTAGAATTGATTTGATACTGAAAACGAGGCAAATAATTATGCAAGTTCCAATTATTTTACCAATCGGAATATTTGGATATCTGAAAGTCAAATTTCCTGCTCAGGGCAGCAGTTACTGCATGGCAGGTCATGGCACAGTGTGCTCGCTTTGACTCTGCATTTACTGGTGGGACGTAGCCGTGCTCTAACAGGTACCAGCTAGTCAGATGTGACAGCATGCAGTATTTTAGTATCAACCCTCAGACACAGCACCCCCCCCCCCTCCCACCCACCAATTTCAGACAGCTACATCATGAGATGATGATGTTTGAATTATTGATACTATCTCAAGGTTGAGTGCGTCATGCTTTTCAAGGGGCTCTGGATGCTATGAAAAGTAAATCTAAAGTGCATTCAAGTCTGACTTTCCCACAATTAGAGAGATAGAAGTACACTAGAGCCATGAAATGATAACCCAACCTGGTTGTAAAAAGATGCAGCTCTCGATGACCACATGGGGCTTTGGTTTTTTGAAGACTTGTGACAGATGCTTCTATCTTTCTACTGCAGAGGGAACATTTGATCCGTGCACACAGCGGATCACGGAGAGGGAATTTGTTATAATTAGCTATGAGCAGTGAATGCATCCTATGGAGATTATACTAATTACTTGAGCTATCTTGGGGTTCACTTTAGGATCAGAATTCGTGTGTGTGTGTATTTGAGTTTCATATTGGTCTCTTGGAGAAACAAACCTACACCCCTGTTGGGTTTCTATTAAATTGAGCGGATACAAAAAAGGACAAAAAAGGACTTTTGGCATTCAACAATAGCATATACAGTTTATTGGCAATTGGTTTTAAAAATTAAGGCATCTACATTTTTTGAGGGAAAGTCGGTTATTCATTGTGTAAAACCTTTATAAACAAAGTCTCAGTTTACTTATCGTTCAAAAGAATCTTTTCAAGGCCTTACGTTTTATCCCTGGCATTGCTCCCTCAACATTTTGCCCTCCGTGTTTTCTCATTTTTAACCCAACGATCCCTGTACGTTCACCTGCGTTGTAGCCTCCAGGCAAGAAGCCGTTTGGAAGTGATTTGAACATGGTTGAACTTATCCTCGAAAGTGACTCTTCATATCGAACTCACAACAACTCAAAGTTGCGAGCATAATGTGTCTGTGTTGTCAGCCATATTAACAAAGTGAACACACCATTAAACAATGTCATTAACCACCGACTCATGCTAATGTCTTCCTTTAACTATCAATGACGCTTAGCTTACTGGTCTGAAAGGGAAATCTGTTTTCTGGATTATTAGTCTAAAATAGAAAGTCACTTGGCTCTCTGAATGTTGTTGTGTTGCTTGAGAGGGCGGGACGCTGCAGTTAAATTGAATTGAAATAATTCAAATGGCAAGGATGGGCAGTGTAGGATTACTGGTGATTGTTTTTATTGATGTATTTGTGAGTGGTAAGCACAGAGTCAATGAATTGGGTGTTGCTTTTATATTGTGTCCTGTGCAATACCCCATTTAGCATGCCCATCTAAATGCTAATAAGATTAAAGCTTCAAACTGCCCAGTATAACTGATGGAGTAATTCACTGATTGCTAACAAACTGTAACTTTTTGGCAACTTAAATTTGACGTGACGCCTTTCTTTACAATTCTCTCTACAGCGCTTTGTTTCAGCTTAACAACTTACTTCTCCATAAAAACAAACAAATAGACCCTTCTGTAATCTTGACCTGGAGCTGTTTTCCTCATATTCTCTTCCCATTATAGAAAGCAATTCTGTCCCGGGTTGGCGTTCCTCTCTCTCTCTCTATGTATATCTCTCCGAACATTTCTCTGGCCAGGTTTACAACTCTAAAATACCATCCCGTAGAAATCCCACAAATCACTAAAAGCACCCGAATCCCAAAACAATTGCTCACTCTGTAATAAGACGTGACAGTATGACCCGGAGCTGTAGCTTTCTTGTGGTTGATTCTACCTTGGTGAGGGACCAACATCAAGATGGTCGGACTGAGGCCTTAAATCCAGCAATTAGTCAGCGAAACATTGTAGCCGGTGCTTGTGAATATAGTTTATTCCCGTCGTTCTCGTTCCATGTCCGTATTAATCACCCTCGGCCCGTAGGCCCAAACAGATGGCTTTGATAACTTGCTTAGAGCAGTCATAAACTCCGCTACAGTAAAGTAGACATCCATCTTTGGCTCTGTTTGTCCTATTCCCCATGCAAACCCAGCCATTAAATACACTTCGCTCGGGGAAAAATGTACACTCGCAGAGCCTAACCGTTCCCTCTCGAGGATTCAGAGTCAGTGAACACTGATATCAATGAGTCCAACTGTTTCCAGCCACCTCGTATAATCTGATATTTCAACACTCTTTTTTTTTTTCTTCGTCGTCTGTTCAAAGTATAATTCAACAAGGCACCTTTTTTAACTTCTTTTTGAAGAAGAGTCGTCTCACAACATTTCAGAGTCCTTTTACAATACAGTCTAAAAAGACTGAGACTAAGACCACTTCCAAAGCTAATGCAGTGCCAGGTTGGTCGAACTTCTTGCAGCAGTAGTCAGAACTACTCATTTTTCATTACCTCCAGGGAAGTGAGAAGGAGTTTGTTGTAATTTCAGTCCATCCAGCAGCAATAGTGAACAAATGATCCTTTGCCCATAAAGGTCCGCAGCAGACAACCCGCCCGACTCAGTCTGCAGATTGCTGACACCTGCTACAGGGCCTTTGAGATCCACCCATATACACACGCAAACATAGACACAAATTGCTCCCTTCATAGTTACATTTGACCTTTACAAGCAAAAATGAGTGCTTCACTGCCATTCAAACACTAGGGCTATTTAATCTCAGCAAAACAGGATAAAGCAAAGTCTTTTGGACCGGAGGCTGTTTGGTTCCTTAAGACAGCCGTATGCTCAAGATAAACCTTGGAAGATGAGAAACGGTCAACGTATTGAAGTACAGCCAGCTTTGACCCAGATCAACTCTCCCATATGGGTTTTTTTGACCATCTACTATTCTTTTTTGGATTCAATGTCTTAGAATATGACATCCAGCTTAATTAAGTGGAATGTACATTCATTTCGATGAAACAAAAACACGTTTACAGCACTTTTGATAAATAGATAAACTATATAACTCCAAGATGAATCACATATTTGAGTATTTAATAAGGCTTTCTAAATGACACTTTCAAATCACTACAATTCCTGCAGTGAATTAAGAAAAGTCTGCAACACTGAGACACTATGAACTAAGTTACCATTTTCAGGTTGCCCTATAATCAAGGACGGATCCTCTTTGCATGTCAATGAGAACAAAGCTATAAACCATGTTCCGCTCAATTTAATCTGGTGTGATACAGAGCTGATGAAGTGGAGAAAACCTAAAAGAAAACAGCTGGGATACCAAACTAGAACCAGAATAAGCACATGTTAAGACACAAATCATTAAGACAGTGATTCTCCAGCACTTAGCAGACATTTAAGGGGCTAGACATGTGTCAGCCTTAAGCCCTCCATATGTTTTTAATGTGATGCGCTTTAACTGTCGTGATGCATCTTCTTGTTTTTACAACGATAATGCAGTCATTAGAACCTGATGATCACACTGAAACGCCATTTCATACAGATTGGAGGTGTGGAGATGAAGCACCTTGAGTGAAGCTAAAGTCAGCGCAGAATGGTGTTCATCACTATTGGACTGTGTCGAAAATCTAAATGATATCTAATAAGAGTCTCAGGAGGCATTTATAGATCCACATACACTGGAACTCTTCTTGCCACATTGACCTTCATTATGAAGGTTATGAAATATTACCAACACACAACTCACATCCATGCTGTGGTTTGGAATTTTCACTGTTTATTTTCGGGGGAACTTTTGTTATATCTGGTTTTTCTACCTTGTGCTTCAAGTTCTTTGCAACCATCTTGTTTGCCTAAAACACCCAGTGATTGAATAGTCTTTTACAAACATTAACCGGGGACAATTCTGGAAAGAAAGGTTTAAGATGTGTTGGGACAATACCTTAAATTCAATTTAGCCGTTCATATAGAAAATGTATGTGTGCATCACATATTTTTAGATTGAACTATATTTATCATTTTTTTATCATCTTTTATCATTTGAAAAAAGACAGTTGATGTTTTATCTCCTGTCTGAAAACATTGTCCTGATGTTTGTTGTTTCAAATGTAAATACAATTTACACTTGCAAATGAAAATGTTCATATAAAGTAATGTATAGAGCAGCTATAGAGAATTGTTTTAAAATTAATTTACCCCCCGCCCCAAAAAAAAATGCGTTTTTCATTATATAAGTAAACCTAAATATAATCAAACTAATCATATCTTCAAGAATTCAGTGGTTTATTTATACTTGTGTAACCTCATTAATGTGTACGACAGTTTAATAAAGTAACACGCAGTCAATAAGAAGTGTAAAGAATTATCTCACAACTATTCGACTTACACTTTTTAATGTTATCTTGCCATTAGTATAAAACCGAGCTGCAATAACATGATCCTTTAAATAAACACTCCTACAAAGATTTCCGTGGTTATACTTCAACAACATTAACAGACATAAAATCGGGCTTTGTTCCTCTATGAGAAAATCCCTTTATTATGTTCAATGTTACAGTTAGTAATAACCATATATTAAAATAGTTTTATGGCCGCGGTTCATGGCAAAAATATGTGACTGTTGGGCCAACTGAAGCATTTGGGGGGAAAAAAAACAACAACCTTTTTTTTTCTTTTTTTGTATCCGGCTAAATACAACTATTACAAGCACAAATGGAACCCAGCTTCATGAAGCTTCATGGAATCCTGAAAACTGGGCCGAGTGACAGGTGGGCAGATGGGCAGTGGATAAAGTCTTTTATTTCCACCATTGCGTGGCTCCACACCTTGGATAATAGGAACCAATTCAGTTTGGACCATAAAGAGGTTTATCAGTTCCTGTCAGCATGCCCTGCAGGGGTGAGGCGACAATAACAAGGTAGTGAAAAAGAAAAGAGGTAGAAGCCAGCACCTTAATCTGCCCCCCCCCCCCCTCCCTCTCCCCCTGCCAGTGGCATCTGCATTTTCAAAAAGCACTCATTTCCGCTTATGACTCGATACAGGAGATTAAAGTTGAAAGTCATGTTTGAGCAGCATTAACAGCAGATGTCCAAGTCACCATTAAAAGAAGCTGCACTCAGAAAGGTGCATCTCACAAACGTCACAAAATGTCAAGCGGCGCAACGGCTGCCAAGTGACAGATTACCGTACCCAGTGTTCCTTTCACAGGATAGTTTATTAAAATAACAAAGGTGCTAGAAAAATATGGATGCATTTTTAGGATATCAGTAGATCACTGCCATTAATATTCTTTCCAACACTCTAGTAAGTAATTTAATTCATTTGCTAATGTTTATATTGCTGCATTAGAATTACTGTAAAGCGTAATATATTTGTTGTGAAGTTGCTTTTAGGTCAGCAAATATGCCTAAAAGATTTCTAATTCTGGGGAGAAAAACAAAGAGATGGATGGAGAACAACCTATGGTAAAATTACAGGCTTGTTAGATCCAAACAACATTTTTGTATGCCACCGTGGATGTATTCAAAAAGAGTGACACTACACCGTGAATACAACTTCCAGAGTCAAAATAATAAGGTCTATTGTTGAAAATATGTTCACTTTCCAACGCGTGCAGGTCCAGATTCTAGCAATTAATTAATCAATATAAAACCCTTGAGATTTTTTTTTTTTTACAGGCACAAGTCAACTATCATCTAAATAGGCTACACATGTATTTGATGAGGAAGAAGAGCAGGAAAGCACAAGATAATCCTCACGTACTGCGAGTCCACTACTCGAAGTCCCACATACGTCACTCGCAGAACAAACCTGCCTCACAGTGGCTGATGTCATTTTCCATGTAAGAAAAAAATGGAAACAGTCCAATAATAACAATGATGATAAAATTTTAAGAGTTTTTCCACAGCAATTACTTATGGCCTTTCTCTGAGCCTGTACCTCCACAATAAATTACGCTTTAACATTAAAAACAACACTGCAGAGATAACAATCGGCACTTAACTGAACAATTTCTAAAATCTGTCTGAGTATGTGCTTTTGTTAATGTTCTCTCTCTAAATAATAAATATATATATATATATATATATATATATATATATATATATGTAGTCTGTATGTATACAAGTCCTCCTTGCAGAGTGGTGGAAGCACAGTCGTGAGAGCTCCTCCACTGAGTTTGCCTTATGCTTGCCGGAATAAATTGGTACCATATGGTGTGATGACAGGATCACTCAATCTTCTGTGTACCTGAACACCACATTAATCATTTTTTGGGGGATATTCTTTTCCTTTCATCACACAGGAATTTCCAAATAGTCCCTGCCTTTATTCCTCTCACACATGTAGTGAATTTACATACACAGGCAACACTCTGCCCTTGTTAGGAGCCAGACCGTTTGACCAAGTTCAAGCCGGAGCAAAACAAAATGTTAGGGTTAGGTGTCAGGTGAGACTTCCTTCCTGTTAAACATGTTGACTTACTTTCATTGTAATATGGTTCAGAACTAGGGGAATGTATTCAATCAATATTTTTAAACAACACAATTTAAAAAATCTATTGATATTAAATATTTTGAACGGCACCATTAGTTCTTTGTACAGAGAAAACCTACATTGAGAACAGATGAGAAAACTTTAACGGAAAGAAAAAAAACTTACCCGCATTGTATATTGTAAGAATTAAGTTAAGCCAAATGAGAACACAAAAAAGCAACAAAAAATATCTGTTATGATATTAGCACCTACCTTAAAGAAATAGCTATGCTGCAATTCCACAGGTATATGTATAAGGATAAAGCTCCTTCCACTAATTCAGGCTAAGACATTTTAGCCAGAGGAAGGTGGACGGAGTAAAAAAGGGTGAAGTGGCCCAGGGGTGAGAGAGAGAGAGAGCAAGAGAGAGAGAGAGGGAGAGAGAAATGGGACAAAGGAGAAAGAGTGGTCTTTATAGCGATGTCCGCTTGATGAATCAGACATGTCTTATTTGTTGCCTGCACTGCCAGGGAATTTGCATTGATTATTTTCTCCTCAACAGATACATTTAAATCAATGTGGCACAGCGCAGCCAGAAAACTGTGAGAAAATGTGCGAGGTGCACAGCGAACCCCAGAGCGGTAACCTTGGTCGGACAGGAGGAGCCACAGCTCCCCCTTCATGCCAAACAGATGAGATCAGGACTAGAAAGCTACTCCTACGACAGCACCATCTCTGATCTCCCCATGAAAAAACAATCCGTGCCTTCGCCCGCCTAATATGTCTTCATTACGCTGCAGTTTTTCTCTTCAGATGTACCAAGAAGTGTTTTTTCCTGTCTGTTGCTGTCGCCAGTGTTGGTTCACATATTTTTTTTAACATATCTTGTTTCTTTAAAAATAAAAATAAATAAATAAATAAAAATATTTTATTAATTAAGTTATGGATATTCATGAGAACTTCTTTAAATCAATCAAAATCCATTTGATGTTTTCCCTGTTATTGCAAGCGCCACTTTGATTGAAGGCATGCGTACGTGTTTAGTTTAGCCTTTAACTACTCAGTGTGTGTGTAGATTTACATTTGAACAGTTTGCCAAAATAATTTACTTAAAGTGCAGCTGTTTTGTAGCCTGAGTGTAGTACTTTTTTCAAGGACAATTCATTTTCACCCTCAACTATTTAAATTTAATGTCTTATTTTAAATTTGGTTTACTTTCTCTTTTATTTGATCAAGTTCTAAGAGGATGGCTCACAATCCGTGCGGATATAATCCATTACACCAACCAGAAGTATGTTAAAATTGAAATATGTCAAAATATAAAACTGGACAAACAGGTCCATTTTTATGAATATGAATGAATAAACAAGGATGGCCTCTTCACCACAACATTTCTTAATGACAAATACTCCACAAATACACTGTTGTTTGCTAGAATTATATTTAAACACCAGATATTTGCAAGTGAAAAGTAGGTTAGGTTATTATTATTTCTGTATTATATTTTTGGTGTGGGGTTTGGCACTGTCCCCTCACCCAGCGGCCTTTCAGGGTGGAGTTTGCATGTTCTCCCCGTGTGTCTGGGTGGGTTCTCTCCGGGTTCTGTAATACCGCTTCCTCCCCCACAATCCAAAGACATTGCTCTGGGGTTCAGGTTAATTGGTGACTCTAAATGGCCCGTAGGTGTGTGAATGTGAGCGTGAACAGTTGTTTGAAAACTAGCTGGAATCGACTCCAGCCCCCCAGCGGCGCTCTAAGGATAAGCGACCCTGAAAGAAAGAGCGGTAAGATGACTGACTAAGGTCCTGTACGGCCCCCTTGCATTCGCTGAGCCAGATGTTGGCAATGCGCCAAGGAATATGATAAATTGCCAAACAACTTGGGCTGTCCATGATTTAAGAACCCTGAATACCTAATAAATGCTGTGACACATTTTAATTTTTCCATAAGCTCTGGGCACTAAATAATAAATATACATTTTTAACTGGACGGGAGATTTTTCACACCCCAACACACACACACACACACACACACACACACTCGCAACACTCCACCTTACACCGTTGCTAGCACGTGGTCTCTTTTTCTGTTCGTCTCTCTTGCCCCATCTTGCTGATGATTTCTCCTGGAGGTTGAGCCTCTCACATTGAGATCAAAGTGGCTGTCACACACTGCCGGTGGAGGACGGTTCAGGAGCATCTCCCTGCAATATATTATTCCTCTATGGATGATGAAAGCGTGTATACCAGGGGTTGTGATTATGCCGTTACGCTGCAGTGGGGGCCGTTACACTAGGCCCCCACACAAGGGATTGGTTTGAGGGTCTGGGCTGCCCTGCAAACCAATCCAGTGGGCCGCACACGGGCTGACCATTACCTTTGGACTCTAAAGTAAAATTAGCATATTTTCATAGACTGGTTAGCAAGTAAGCTGACAGCAATGCATTTAATCAGCAGTGTTAACTGCTCTGATGAGAAACTTCATTTTTAAAATAAAACAAGTGTGATGACTCCCATTTTTAACTTATTTTGACGACAAATAGTCCCACTGTTGTAAATAGAATTAGATGGAGCAAAAGACTAGGCAAAGTTTCCCTCCTGTGCTCCTTTCAATGCAGTTATCTTTTCTCCATAGAGAAAAAGGAAAATATCTCCTGACTGTCTCTCTTTTCTCTGAAAGGCACATCTTACGTCTGACTAAAGCGTACACTCATCTCTCCCCCAGGGTGCAGTGGCAGTGGTGCAGAAAAAGTGAACTGCAGAGGACCCCACTGTTTAGCAAACACTCCTACTGAGGGGAGGAATTAATTATTCAGAGCCAAGGACCAAGGCAGCCCCATTTGATTGCACCACAAAAGAAAGGTCAGAGCTTTTCATATGAGGAACCTCCTGGTTCCGCACCCTGTCAGCTGAGGGGACGTGTACAGTATATAATCCTGAATGGCAGTCTGGCTTACTACTCAATTAAAAAAGGACATGGGTGTCTAGGTGAGGATGTGTTCTCGAGACATGTGACAAACATCAGCTCCAACATGGTCTCACTAACAGAGGTGTGGAAGGTCTGGAGGATATGATTAGCCACTGGGGAGACATTTGTGGGTTGTGAAAGGGATTTTGACAGGTCTACAGGGGGCTACAGGAGATATTTTCATCATGTGAGATTCTGAGATGTGTAAATACTGAAAAACGAATCAAGATATTGCTGGTGAAAGAGATTAAATACTACCAAAAGAAGACGGTATTATTTGTTCAAGTCAGACAGGCAAATGTAGTTAGTCTTTATATAGTTAGTCAATC
The DNA here is from genome assembly GCF_964276395.1 of Gasterosteus aculeatus. Taxonomy (NCBI): domain Eukaryota; kingdom Metazoa; phylum Chordata; class Actinopteri; order Perciformes; family Gasterosteidae; genus Gasterosteus; species Gasterosteus aculeatus. Next base: position 15,185,931 of record NC_135695.1, on the reverse strand, counting down.
ATTTTTTTTATCTGGTCAATATCACATTGTTCAACGGCTTGGTTTTTAGGTATCAAATTCTGCAAAAACAGCATGGACCATGGTGGCAATTAATGGAGTTGGAGAATGTCTGGTGACAGCCTCCATTGCTAAACAATAGTGTGATCATCTGCATAATCCCATCAAATGTCACAGTGAAAGGCTAAGGCTTCTTTCTTTTTTCTTTTTTTTTTTACAGCCGTGGCGCAAATGCCTAATTTTCATCAGGTCTTTTCTCCCGACAAGAGCTCACAATGCCAACGTCACTGAATAGATGATAAATATATACAGTAGCAGTGCAACAAAATCCAGCTCCAGGACCCTCAGGGTTTATAGAGAAAATCTCTGTTTGAGTAGCCTACTGCTCAGGCCTCGTGGTATTGTTACAGAGGTTATAATCTGTAAAAAAGAAAAAAAAACTGTGGACGAGCCTGCCCCTCTAGTGCGGAAGACGGAGCCAGGAGAGGAGGGTAAATCCTCAAACAGTGCGACGGGGGGGGGGGGGGGCTTCTTCACTCACTATTGGTGTGTGCACGCTCGACATATGGAGCATAGTGATCCCATTGGCCCTCTCCAAAGGCCTGGGAGCCAATCACCAATGGCCCAGCTCAATCATTCCATAGAAACCAGGCCTGCACCAGTAATTGCATCAATGCACAACGTCATGGAGCACAAGTCTTCTCGTAGTAATTCACAACACAATATAATACAGATTTTTTTTTCGAAAAAAGGACGGTTCGGGAGCATCTCATGTATTATGTCAAAAAATGATCAAGACGGTAAACAAAATTAACAAGAAAATTGTTGGGGCGTACACTTCTAATTTAAGATTGGATTTCAATTTATATTTTAAAAGGAGCGACCATAAGCAGCCTAAAAAAAATTATCAAAACATCACCCAACTTACTTAATTGTAGGTAATCAATCATTGGATTGTGTTTGCTTAATGTGATGTCTTCAGCTTTACGCTATAAATTAGCTCACTGATTTATGCTCCTGCAGAGCATTATGGCTGAATAGACAGATACAGATAGGAAAGTGGATAAAAGTGGATCCTCTCTAGGATGATTTCTTGCAGATGGTTCAGCCATTACATCTTAGTCTCTCAGATCATTAATTTTCCAGGTAATAAAATCCTGTGTTGTTAGCAACCCTCCCTTCCCCTCACACCTCATGTGTAGGATGCAGCTGGGTGTTGCTTGTGAGCAGCCAAATAAAAGTGACAGTTTGATCCACTCTTCATCAGTGAAACTACGGAGCCATGCTGAGTCTACAGCACATGGAAGAAAAATTAAACTCAGCACTCAAAAATGGATGTGATGTAAAAATGTTATTTGTCCCGAGAGATTTCTATCAATGTTTCAGCTTTGATTCAAATGCATTCTTTAAGGCTTTATAATTGACGTTTTGCAGACATATTCAAATTGAGGTTGAAGACAGTCATTTGTGCTAATATTCAATATATGGCAGGTGCCGAACAAGCAAGAAAAAGCAATTGGACCATTTTCCTGCCGGTAGCCATTTACATTTTTGCGACGTAATGAAAAGAGCCACAGTTAAACCTCAAACAAACCAAAGCAATGTGTGTCATGTGATTGAAACTAGCATATATAGTACTGTATGTTTGTAACAATTGAAGGAATGTAGTGTACTTTCTTTGTTACAAGAAGATGTGAAGCTTTCACCCAACCAATGTTTGGTCTCTTCTGTTTGTAGGATGATTGAATTTTGCTTTTATCAATAAACCAACTTTTTCAACGAAACCAAGTGATTTTCTACAACATTCCGAGTTGGTTTGTTCCCTCTGAGGTTTTTTCATGTTCTTTCAACTGTCAGGGGGCTTACCAACTTCTCTATGTACCGCATATTCTCATAAGAGTACTGGTAAAACAACGCCTACCAAAGGCTGTGGTGAGGTGCTGATCACTGGAGGCAGATAAGAGAATTCATAAACAGCACTGAGACCCAACAAGAGCTCCTTGGAATACAGCTGTATTGAAAATGAATTATATTCCTCACTGATACGTTTCATGTTCTTTTCAAACAGATGCATTGTAGCAAAGGGGCAAAATTGAGAATTTATTCAAGATTGTCCTGGGATTAACCCGAAACAGTGAGTGAGCGTGGCCCTCATCAACTTTGAAGCCAGGCAAAATGCACACGAGTCTGAGGAAACAGAACACTTCACTTCCTGATAGCACGAGCATTTCATCACATTTTACATCAGAATGTAACTGCTGCTGCCTACTCGCAGCTCTCTGGCAATGCAAAGGCTTGAGAAAAGAAAGAAAGAAAAACCATCTAACCTTGATTGTCAACCACTTCGGTGCTGCGGCAGCCTCATGAACTTGTAGGAGGCAAAACAGCAACACAATCTTCCCACTCATAACACATGCGAGGATCTCTGGAGCAATAAACTGATTCTGAGAGCTCTCATCAATCTTTAATCCTTCCTCAGGCTTTGCAGAGAGCAAAAACCTCCCTTGCAAAACCAGAAAGAGGCCGGAATCCAACACGCGTCAGGTTTAAGCAAAGGCCTTAAAGAGTTGATGGGCCAAATCGACTGAGGTGACCTTTAATCTCCTTCTACCCAGTGACCGAGACATGTGCCAATACCCGTCTTCTTTCCGCACCAAAGGTTTTAAGTAAGCATCTTCAGAGCTTTGTGGCGGATTAGAGAAATAATACTTTACACAGTTTTCACACAAGGCACAAGCGTGCACTGTGCATTTAGCCTCGGTTACGTTCTTCAAAGGAGGTAAAAGAATCCGAAAGAGTACGTGTATTCATCATACGGGAAAATTCAACTGTAAACAGTGTTGATAATGTTGTGAATTGGTAAACAAATCATAGTACAGTTTTAATATTAAAAGCAAAACTCAATAAACTGTAATGAGATTCAGTGTTGGCAGCAAAGAGTTAAGAATTAGTTGGAAGGAGTATTAAAACTAAAGCTACCTGGTGTTGTGTGGGCTTTGGCACTTCTTCCTCAGCATCCAAGAGTCAAGGACACAGACTAAGCTGACACGATGGAGGACAATCTAAACAACGATCTGTATCACCGTACCGAAGCCACAAACATAGCAGCTGGGTGTAGCCTGTGAGTTGTTGCCAAAGGATACGACGGCCCGCGTCACTTTAGAGCGGTGAAACCACGGAGCCTCGCTGAGTCTAGAGCGCGGTGATGAAAAATTAATTCAGACACCAAAAAAAAAAAAAATGAAGTGCCTCGGGAAGAGTGTGTAGTCTGTCCCCAGAGGGTCTCCTCCCGGCATTGAGGTCTGCATTAAATGTGTCTATTCTGAGTGGAACCCAGCAGCTTGTAATGCGACCTAAGTAACTGTCTGCGGACCGACCAGCTCTTTTCGCACCATATGTTTTCTCACCAATGAATTCAAGTAAATGATCACACTACAAGTAAAAGAGTAGAAAGGTGACCCAAAAAATGAAAATGTCTTGAATGCATGCATGTGAATTGGTTCGTAGCAGTAAAGCACTTAGGAAAATGTCCTGTTTACTATAGTGAAGTAACAAAACAAAAAAAAAGGAGCTTGTTGGACGACCGTTTAAAAGTAAGGCTGCTCTGTGTGAGTGTTCTGGCACCTACACCAAGAATCACTACGTCAAGGACACAACCTAAGAGGATATGGCAGAGGCCAATCTAACCATCTGTATCGTCACGTTCAAGCCACAAATAACCATATCTGTCTACTTTCAGTGTTAGAAAAACTACTGAACTCGCTGGAGGAACGCAAATCAACCTTCGCTGGCCTCTCTAGCTTGTAGCAAAATTTGTAGCAAAATTTGACATGCCCCGGAGAGGGTTAAGTTTTCCTGTTAAATCTTTATAAAGATGTATCAGGTTGGGCTGCGGAGGCGGCGATGGGCGGGGGCCTGCGCTCGTTTACCCGCTGCAGAAGCGAAGCAGGTGGCCGGGTTGATGACAATGAACAGACAGCATTGGTGGCCTAATTTCTTCATGTCAGACAACACCATATGGCTCCTCTTCTACCCTCTACCTATTTAGAAACTGCGTCCGCGTAAATATGCATGTATCATAGTCTTCACAATTAATTAAAAAGCAGATGAAACAGGGTGCACTTCATTCTATATACTAAAAAAAAAAAAAAAAAAAAGTACCGTTAAGGGAAAAACGAATCCCCCCAGGTATCTATGCGTTGTGTATGTCCTTGAAAGCGGCTAGATTTCAACAGACAGCATACTTTTTCTTCCCTTGGCAGATCCACCACTTTTGCATACAATGGAGACAAACCTCCAAATGTATTCGTATGGAAAAGTGTAATAAATTCAATTAATCTTTCTGACCTTTCAAGAACGTTTTACAAGATGACGACAATACCTTGCTTAACCCTGCTTTTCACACACTTGAAGTCAGCAATCAAAAAAAGGTGGACGAAACCATTGGAGATCGCTGCATTGGTATCAGAATGTCAAGGACGAGTTTTTATTTACGACTCTTCCCAATGCTGTGGTATCTTGGTGTGGTTGTCAACATTCAGTAAACTACAATAATGATGTAAAAAGGAAGGCCATTCTCAGCCAATGATTGTTTCCAACATAAAACTTAAAAGGGCTTTGCCTGCACACTTCTGAGAGAAGTGAAAGGCTCAAAGTTTAACCACTAAAATGCATCCAAAACCTTGTGACTTGTGACAGTGATTGCTGCTGCAAACTTTCTCAAAGCTAAGGTGGTGACAGGTTACAGAGTAAACTTTGTGCACCATGGCGACAAGCCAATCCCTTATGTGGGACCATATGCTCATACCTTGCACACTGCATTAGAAAGTAGCATGCCTGATTTATTACCTGATGTATTCAACACAAATTGTTTCAAATGCGATCTAACTTTTTACTGATGTTTTTTTGGGGTCACATTTATATTAAGTTTGCAAATTCAGAATAATTGGGGCTACAAAGAAGTACAGTAGTTCAACTTCCATTTTTTTTATCAGAAAATGTATTTATTTTGTAGAGCATTTTGCTGCCATCTAAATTCCATTTAACAGCTTTAGTTCAAAGTTCCTTTATTATAATACGAGAGTGGGAGAGGGGAAATTGTTGGGGACCACGTTGTAAAAGTTGGTTAATTTAAATTCCATCCGTGTCAAAAAAAAACCACACGATTATTCGCAGGTGTCATTTTAACAAAGAAATAAGAACATGGACAAAAGCAGAAAGTTTTCAGACCGAAAGTTGTGAGTCTCTTGTCAACTCCCCCCGACGACCCCCCCCACCCAGCTCCCAGCAACAGCAGGGGACGAGTAAAGGAGAAAATGGGTTTGTGCCGCACACAATAGCGCGTAGATAATAAGATGGACAAGTATTACAAAATGTCCTGTGGGGACAATTTACAGAAATGCCTTGTCTCTGTGAGACTGAGGAATGCCGAGCTCTTAATGGCGCCCCAGTGAGGGTCACCATTAAGTGACAAAACAATACCAGTGGGGAAACATTTTGCATCGCTGTGAACAAACACGCATGTTGTCAGGCATGGCGAGTGTGGCCTTTCCAACGTGACAGAAATCCCTTTAGGCGCGAGGAGAATGCAGCTCAGTGGCGCACGGGACGGAAGGAACATTCGGTGTTCGGGGGGACCGGTGAGACGGCGGAAGTTGCATGCAGTGAGGTGTGTGTCGGGGGGCGCATGAGACAAAGCAATGATTACACACAATGAGACGAGCAGAGCGCGTGCTGACACTAATGCAGTCCAAGGGGAGACGCGAGACAGAGCACTTGTGACAACTGTGAGAGGGCGTCACCCCTCTGACAAACGGCATTATGGGTAACAAATTAGAGGTGTTTTAGAACAACAACAAATTACCAATTGTGCATTTTTAAAACAATATTACCATAATCTGATTAGATAGTTTAAAAGTAAACCTATGAAAGATATATTGTATGTATAAACTGTTTCTATATAACCATTAGTGCAGCAAAATCAATCAATCAATTTATTTATTTCCAAAAGAACCTTTAGGACAGAACTCCAGCTGGTGAGAAAGAATTTCCCCATTAATTACAATTTCTCTTCGTGGTTACAATAAAAACTGGTACTGTATTTCCTACTTGTCAATACTTCTATAAAGTATACATTTCTAAGATTCTAAATCAAACATCTCTAGATGTAGAATGGGACCCGGTTCCTGAATGAATGGTGCTGACAATCGCTCCACTCCACAAGATGTTAATTTCATTTGTGATGAATCCAGCTTGTATAAAGATAGATATGAGAATGGCGCAGTTATGTCTGACACAAAGCCCATTATTGTAACATAACTATAAAACAATACGTTAACTTCCCAGGAATTTTCTCAATTCGTCTACTTTTTCCTGACAGTCATCGCTGAACAGAATAAGGCAAAACATTATATGAATTAACTACAATAAAAGTCATAGACTAAACCATAAAGTAACATTAACTTAGCCTTTGCAGGCTCTTATCAGATCGCTTAATGGAGGTGCATCTTCAAGCCTTTGCAACTTTTAAGTAAATGTGATTGGGAAGTTTAACAGCCCATTGTGGAGAGCACTTTTATTGATTTTACTGAGCCCACCCGTGTGAGTTTCGGTGGGCCGGCTTCCGTCGCTTTACGACAGACGGGGATCCCGATGGGTTTCCGACTGCCTTTCATTTAAGGGATGTGCTCAGGCGCATGCTGTTTGTTTAAACAACACCTGTCTGCATCTCTCTCTGCGTGAAATGTTTAAGTACCTCTACGTGAGGGTAATTTAATTCTGAATCAAACTGCAAAAAGCTCCACTTTCAAAATGTAATACATACCAGCTTGTATAGAATGGTATCAGATGAGGTCAAATTTAGAGCAAATTAGTTCCCTATATACAGAATATACAATACAAAGATAAGAGATACCTTAGAGTGACCTAAATAAAAAGCTCTTCAAACAATTATAAAACTGCAACATGCAAATCAACATTCCTAATGATTAATAGAAGATATTGTTTTAGATTTATTTAGACTGTTGGGCTCTGCAAGCTTCTGGTAAAATTGCAAAAAGAATGTCCACAGAGGAAAATCGAGAATTTACCTTCTGCAGGCTCATTGGGAGCCACACACGCCACAACAGATATCTTTTAGTAGTTATTTTTTTTTTCTTTCTCTCTGTACGGCACACAAACGCCATGGGCAACGGCAATCAAATTCAATTAAATGAACATATGTGGTGACCAAATACATTTTACATACAATTTTAGACATATCCCCAACCACCAAAAATAACACCAACCTAAACTACAGTGAAATCATCCAAATGATCAGAATAGGGTTATAAAATACATAAACATAACTTTATTCCTTTGCAAATGAGAGAAAACTATCAAAACTTCATAACATCCTTTATTTTAAACACACAAAGCTTCAAGAATGGACCAGCTCTCCCTGATTGCCAGTCAAGGTGTCACTGTAAGCTTTGCTCTCTTACGACTCCTGACTGGGAGACCCTTTTGGGAAAATCAACAAAGGGAAACTCTTCATCATCTTGGCAGGTAGGTCTCTTCACAAATTACCTTTTCCCCTCCATCCGTCACACGAGGGAGTTCACCTGCATCCACAGCACAATGCTCTGCTGCTCGCTTTCTTCACGTCCCACTACGCTGCAGCTCATCGCATACAATATTGCTTCATTATGGCTTAAAAGAATGTCACAAATGCGGCAAATTTCTTAAAAATGTGAAGATGACAAACGCTTAAACTGTCACTGGGGAGAAAGCAAGATTGGCCTGCTTGGGATTTAATGTAATGAACGTCATGGCACAACTGCACTTTAAGATTTCTTGAACATTCCCCTCACTGACTAAATTCTATTAAGACTGGTTTTGAAAACGCACTTGATTGTATTAAGAGCGGTTTTATTATGCACTCCAAGCAGCTGTTGGAGTTACCACAGGTTACCATCATTTGGTTTAATTTGCACTTGAAAGGAGGCCCGTGTCAACCCTCTGCAACGTTGCTCTGCACCTCATTCACGTACTGCATTCAGTGATTAGGCCCATGTGAAACACTAATAAGCAGCAAGCATCACCCGGTGGACTTGCGTAATTGGGTCAATCAAAGATGATCTACGGAGAATTGCAGCAGGGCGAAAGCAACAGCTTTCAGTAAACTAGCTGTTTTCGCAACTCTGGGAAGGCCGCTGCAAATGAACGGGCTCGGGTGGACATTGTAGACGGGGGCCTTTGATTAAACTGAAAGTCTCCCGACAATCTCCTGGCAGTGACTTTGCATATTTCGTTGCCTTTCCTCGGATCTTTTTACATCTCTGTACTCAATTCCCCTTTTCTCCGCGCTGTGAGAAAACAACTGGTTTAGTTAAGTGTGAGAAAGGTGCTTGCATGTCCTCAAACTTTTTGTGGTGAGTCCCATAAGGTTTGTGATTCCAGAGGCTCTTGTCCGATGCTTTGCATACTGATGGACTAAGTGTGGAGGCGTGCAGATGCCATTCAAGCAGCACAGTGTACAGTGATGCATTCGCTTTTCATTTGGCTTTTTCTGGCTTCTGCCAGATGAAATATTACATCAGGATTTCACTCATACTTTTATTTTTAAAACCCCTACTGCCATTAATAATTGACCTCCATAAATTCAATCAAAGGCAGGGGCCTGGTGTCAGTGATTGATGGGCATAAGATTAAATTCTGAGGCTTATCTGTACTAAGTCTAATTGGCAAGGGTTAATTTGCCCCCGCTGCAGCAGACCAGCAGCATTAGAGATTAAAACTCAATTATGTTAAATGAAGAGCACTTGTACACAGAGCAACAGACACGTTCAGAAAGTCTCACACTAAGAACTGCTCATCTTGTATGTTTTTGTCATTTTGAATCACAGAGGGTATTTAAGGGCTTAGGCAAGATGTAAGAAAGATGTCTGAACTTGGCCAACTAATGTCTCTAAAATTAGATTAGTTATTTTTTTTCCATTCTCGTATTGTCAGCAAATAAATCGTCTCCTAATTTCCGTATTTTAACTGCAGAATGCGACAACGTTTCTTTTTTTTTTGCACTCATGTGACCTTTTCCCTTCACAACCCCTCCTGGCTCTGCAAGGGAGAATCATCCTCCATCACAACATCACAACCACAATGCAAAAATACTGCCACAGAGGGACACACATTTTTAGAAACTTCAACAATATGGACACAAATTAATTTGGCTACTGGGCCTCACAATCCCCATCTGACCTAATGTGAGGTACAGTGAGTGCTCAAACTCTGGGAACAAGAAGATCTTGTGAAATGAAAAACACGAGAGAGGCTACGAAATTGCATCGAGCCAAGTTTAGCAACATTGTGTAACTGAAGCACTGGTGTCGGACCATGAAAACAAAAAGAAAGAAACGCCACACAGATGGTCATGCTGTCCGCAAGTGAAACATTATACAGACAGTACTCAGTTTAAACATAGCTTAAGTGATTATATGGGAGAAGTAGGGAGCAATTAATTACTGCAGCATGAGGGCATAAAAAATATGTTTCATTTTATGCAATAAAGTATATTAGATGGTATTTATTGAACATTTTAAGAAAGGTGAACCTAATAATGACCTCATTCCCCACTGCTCAAAGAGAATGGTTATAAAAATGACAGATGTCAACTTTGGTACAGATTGTACACTTAAATCAACTTAACGAAAAAGGAAAAAAAACGTAACTAAAGATTGTATGGACTATTCGAATGCACCTTGCAGGTGAACATAATTAATGAGTATCTGTACAACTCATTTAGAAGCTTTGTGAATGTGCTTTCTCTTCAGATGCTGTGCAGTCAATGAGGAAAAGCTCATGAATCTAAGAGACGTGATTTTATCTTTCTCAAATCAAGACAAGTGTTATTGAAGCTGCATTACCACACAACCATCACTCAAACATTAAGGTGAGAAGTTCAGACCTTACTGTACGCTGTCACACACTTTCACATTCAAAGCCATGTAGATGCGTCATCAATTGTAAGAGTATGTAGTGGAGCCTTGGGAAAACTCTCTATCTTCTTTATTGAGGGGGGGGGGGGGGGGGCGTGTGTGCTTTACATTGGTTGCTGCACACAGCTTTTATGGAGCATACAAACTGTATGTTGTTTGTTGTCTACATCGGTCACAGGGAAGGTGAAATGTTGCCACAGCGGGCAACTTTAGGGCAGCCAGAGGACTTTACAGTTCTGTTGTTTCTCCTTCATCTCAGTCTCCGGCAAAAAAGAAGTGCAGCTGCAAGTTCCGACTGTTGTCTTTCAAGTGACTTGGGTAGAGAAAAAACATGCTTTTGAGCTTGAAGGTTGAAAACAGCAGCTCATCTCAATTTATTAACTATTGAGAAGCGGAAAGTATTTATGTAAATCGTTCAAATGTTATAATCCACATACAGCAACAGAAAAGCAACAATCTCTAAAGTACCGAACGATTCGGAAGGACTACTTTTACTCATATATACAGTTTTATTCCCCTTTAGGTTTACCTTAGTTAATTCCTAAATTCCCCCTAAATGTTCCACCTCTAGCGTCCAAGTTGTAGTTCACATCCATGGCTGTCAACTTAAATAACACATTTATATTATTATGTGTAAAATGGTCAAAATTATATAAACTAGAGTTTTGGCGAAAAACATTTTGCTTGAAGTCACAGTGACCTCTGTCACTTTGTCCTCGAGTACGAGTGGGTGTTTGTTCCAAATTCAAAAAAAATCCCTCAAGCTTTCCCTGAGATATTGCTGCCACGAGGACGGGACGAACTTGAGGTCCCAGCGACCTACAACTTTGACAACTGAAATGAAGTCAGGTTATCATTGAGTGCAATGATGTTGTTGGAGATATTGCACCTACGAGGATTAGAGGATAAATGGGTGACAGAGAACCAAAAAACCTGATGCCTTAGGCCACGGCTGTTTGCAAAGAGTCATGTGACTCTGACCTAACATAGAATTATGAGTGAAAAACAAGACCCATGCCTGTTTTTATTACATTGCGTCGTACTACAGATGTAAATGATTAACCGTATTTGTGAGCCCCGTGCGGAGCTACAGCACACAAACAGCATGCGTAGTAGGGATTGAACTGTCTTGAAATCTGACTGCCACTGTCAGCCACAAGGCCTTTAAATTTTTAACCAAACCTTTTGTACTCCAAACCAGTTAAAAATTAATCACTACTCACCATGAGTTTTTTATTTTTTTTTTCTTCTTTGGTGTGGCTGCATTGAATTAATAGCCCGTACACTGTTGCTCGGACAGCGTGTAATTCTTTTTGACTTTCCGTTCCATTTGCCTGGAGGAGAGATCTGTTCAAAACATTTCTGCTCACAGGAGCGTGGCTTACAGGTAATCTGTCTAATTATGGCAAGGGAGGGGTTCCCCATGTAAAATATTGAAGAGCCTCAATAACCTTTGTTTCACCCTCCATATGAGCTATCGACTGAAACGGACTGTTGAGCCTGGCAGCATGACAGCGGATCGCCGTCTCTCCCCAACTCCCAATAAAGACCAGATCATCATATTTATTTTTTTGTTACTATAGTGCTGAAAATAAGCGCCTGGCCCAAAACAATAAAAGAAAATATAGGTAGCTTTCCTACCTCCCTGACAGATAACACGAGACAAAAAAAATGGACAAAAAGGGCTTCTCACCCTCTGCAACTGCCCAGACAGCCTTTATGCTATAATCTACTATGGGGCCAAGGCCCTTGGGGTAAATCAGCGACCCCCTCCGGCATTGAAGCACGACCGGCTTGGGAACCGGAGAGAGGGAGAGCCACCTTTCTACCTCAAGCCTTATCAGTCCGCCATCCAATTACCCGCAACTCAATGAAATAAAAACACAAGCAAAAGGTACAGCACCACCCTCAGCCAGGGAGGCAAACAGCATCCGTGTCCGTTACCAGATCTATTGGAACTCAAAGTCAGGACACAGGCACACTCTGCGAGGGGTCGCTCAATGCGCTGAAGCTCGGGAAGTCCAGACAACTCAAGCTCAAAATAGGCAGCAGGAGATCCCAACATTAGATTGAATTATTGTGAGATGAGTCTCTTTTTAATTTGGTACAATTCGAAAAACAATTTCTTGTAAAAATGTATTAATGAAATAGATTACCAAAAAAAAAAAAAAGCAATTCAGTCAGGCCGGAGAATGTTTGGCTAAAGGGTAACCAACAGGACCACGACGGCTCGTTTAACATGCTTTGGAGGGAATACATTCCAGTAGAAAGTAAAAAATAGTTTTTGACGTCTTTAAAGCAGACATTAACAAGGGATCAAATCATCATTTAAACTACCGCGAAATGTCAAAAATGGATGAGGAGCTCATGAACTGGAAATAAAAATGCTTACTGACAAATTATCTCGACTGCTTCCATGAGTCTGACAGGCGAGTGAAAGTTTGTGCCGATCTGACTATATAAAGAAATGTGGTCTTCATGTTCTGGCAAAATATTTAATGAACCATTTTAAAAACTAAAGCTATTTAGACATGTGGATTACCTGCTCTTTAGATTAATAGTACACAAAGACTACTAATCTAAGAGTAAACTAAAGCTGTTTGTTTCAATGGTCTTCTTAAATAGGTATTGGAAAAGAGGCACCATCCATCAATCACAAGCAACTGATAACATTAACACACAGTACCAGTCAGACGTTTGGACCGGTGCTGTGTGTATTTAATGAAAAGAACGCTGTGATTCATCATTGATTGATATCTGTGAAAGCTTTTAAGATTACATATTTCATGTTTTTCTCTGGATGGCATAACAAAACATTGTATGATTATAGCAACCAAAACACAAAAACTCTTTGTGAAAGTTAAACACTGAATTAAAGATTGGGATATTTGTTGAAAATGGAACCATCCTGCCCTTTATACCCTTCCTAAATCACAATAATATAATACGTTGCATTTTGTCTGTGACGGCAGTGCATTCTGTTTTGTAGGAGACGTTTACAGAACTACGTAGATACGTCTTCACAAAAGTAAAACCTCTTCAAAGAGGACCACATTCATGCATACATAGGTGCATGAAATATGTTACATCCATTCAACTCTCTCCCCCTCTCATTTAACAATATATATAAATAAAATAGTTTGCTCATGTATTCCCAATTCTGAAAATGCCCACCCTCCTGTTGGTTCCAGGGCTGGGGCTCTTTGACCACCGCCATGCTGCAATTCCTCCCACACAGAGAGAATGGCATGACATTTACCAGAGCTGCAAGGCGGTAATACATTTTTTTGAAAAGGCACGGCTGGAGTATACAAAGCTGAAAGGACCCACGCTGGGCCCCACTGGGACTCCTTCACACTCGCCTGCTAAGCCCATTCAGATGGGGGCAGTAATTACAGGCATGGAGGCAAAGCTGAACTAATTCATACAAGGTGTAAAGCATTCGCAGACCAAATGTCGATCAGTTTACTGTTGGAGCACCGGCCCTATTTAACCATAACCATTATAACTGAGATATTTCTAAGTGCTCCACTGATTTACAGTGACCTTACTTCTTTAAATGATCAATCTCACAAAGACTTCATCACCATGAATGCAATTTGAGATGATGCTTGTGTAGTTGGGGATTTCACATTTACTGTGATCTCACTGGCCACCATAGAAAGCAAAACGCTGAATCAGCTCATCTCATTGGACCCCAAAACATCCAAATGAAATTAGCATCTAGTTTTTCATCAAAGTATTAGATTGCCAAACCAGACCAAACTGAACGTCCATAACAGTAAAGGAAATAAATACTCAGATATAATCATGCCATTATTTGAAGTTATACATACAAAGCAAATCACTTAACCGAACGCTGTGAAAGAGCTGTATTGCCATTGACAGACATTTGACCATAAATATATCATTTGAAAAACAAGTAACCTCCAGCTCAAAGGTCGACATATCAGATGTCTTTGCTGTAGCATTGAGAAGTCTCTGTCGCAATACAGAAAAGGAAACTAAGAATACCACTGACCTTTCATTATTACTAAAAACATTACTATTGGTCGACATTGACGTGAGACCTTTCTTTCAAACTCTGAATGCCATAGAACTACTTACCTACTCAAGTAACAATTGAGAAGTTGCCATTAAAGACATTGCCTTTACTCATCTGCTTTCTTGAATGTCATTCTGTCTTGCTGTTCATTTTGTTAAGTGAATTCAAACGTCTGAGACAGCAACCAAAAACATTATCTCAGTTGGGTGGCAGTCATAATCAAAATCACATCACAGCGTCTTCGATATGAAGGCTGACCCCTCCTGTGAACAAGGAAATCAATCTCTTTGACTGGCACCAAGCCAAGTTGTTTTTGATAACATGAGCAATAGTACAGTGCATGCGTAATTTTCCCATGGATATTCTTTCCTTCGGATTCATTTTATTTGTAAATTAGTTTTAGAATCTCAGAATCTGTGAAAAGCTACACTTCCTTCCTCAGATGTTGCTTAGACTCCTTTGTGGCTTTTCTTTGATACACTCCGTTAGGTGTGGAAAGTATGTATGGGAGAAAATGACAGCGGAAAGTGATCAAATCACCCACTTGTACTTAAAACAAAACAAAAGCTATTTCTTAAAAGGAACAGTGGTGTCATGCAGTAATGTCAATAGTAGCGTTCCATTCCTGAAGTTGAAATCCTGCAGTGAACAAATACAACACGAGCAGATAAAGTTCCTTGACGTCCAATGACGTATTTCCCGGGCCGGCGAGGGGTCGTTTTTAGAGGTCGCGGCACTCCGTTGTTTTCGCCCGTGAGTTTCTTTGACCTGTCGTGCGCGGCCGTGCACACGTGAATGTCACAAATAGCTGGCTGATGAGAGCACTCACGTGTTTGGGGATTCTATAAAATGGGCCAGTTCCTTTTTAGACAACGTGGAAGCAGGTGACCGTCACTATTTTCATTTGGGTGTATATTTGGAAGCTAAATCTAATTCTTTATCATGAATACTTGACTTAATTGTACGAAAGCCATAAAGCAGTCCATGAATATGAGATATGAGTCTACACGTGATTACAATCCCTCCTCGGCTTTGTGGAGCTTCATTTATGGCTTTTTAACGGTTACGCCCTGCAGTCTATGTTATACCCTTTGTCTTTTGGATTCTTAAATTTGAATTCATTTGTTTAACCTCTGGATTTTTGGGCAACCGTGCAGGCAATATGAACGCCTCTTCGCATGCTCCGAGCTTTGCCTCAGTATGTGGAGGCTCGCGCTGCGGTGCCAAGCTTGAACAACACGTTTAGCATGTCAGCATTGTTACTGTTCTTCTTACAGCTCAACCATTGCCATGTCGAGACCCTTTCTCGGGTCTATTCTTTTACATAAATTACTTCTTTTAGGGGTCGAGGGGTCGTCGTGGCGCAGGGGTTAGAGAAGGTGTGCTGGGAAGCACAAGGTTGGTGGTTCGATTCCAGGCTGCCCCATCTACCATGTCGAAGTGTCCCTGAGCAAGACACCTAACCCCTAATTGCTCCCTGGGCAAAAATGTGAAAAAGCCATGGGTTAAAAGTGTAATGTACGTCGCTTTGGATAAAAGCGTCTGCTAAATGACCTGTAATGTAATGTAATGTTTTAAAGTACAACCGGCATTATATTTGGTTATATTCCAGTGGTAGTATCATGTCTTAAAAGTCATCTGCCACATTGTTTTTTTACCGTTTGAATATCTAGTGACTTATAAACGTTACAAGGATTCACATTTTTCAAATCTTTACCGCCCTTTCCGGGTTGGAATCACAACTGCACACAGTTGGCTAATTTACCTCTAACCTCATAACCGACACGATACTGGAAACTGGACCCAAGTCCATCCCTGACACCAATCCTCTGCTGACAAATATAATCGTTTCAGTTTCAGTTCCATTCAGTTGAGGTGTTGTCCACCCGAAGTTATGCACTTAATGGAGATGGTGTAGAGTTTCAGGTTCCTGTTGTTGCGGAGGTTGGAGGCCTTTAAAAGCCATCGTGAGCAAGTTATTCAGCACCGATCCCTTCCTGGCTGTAATGAATCCTACCTTGGGCTTTCTTTGGGTAGTAACCCAAAGAGACAGCTTCACGCAATAGCATGGATGTGTCTGGTAAATCCCACAGTGCATGGAAGTGAAATGAAATGAGTCGACCTGTAAGTTCATTAAATGTTCCAGGATATTTGGCACAGTGTCACAAATGCATATACATGTAGCAACAATAACATTTCAACATGTTTACTTTATGGGTAGGTTCATTAAGTTGTTTTTAATACAGAAAATGGCAAATATTCTGCGATGCGACAACAATAAATTATTTTTTGCAGTTTACCTAAATTGTAAACTTTTTGACCTGCCAAGAATGAATACATGGTGTTGATTTGCTCAGGTAATTAGCTATGCCCACAAATAATTTGTTTTTAGTAATACACACATATACAGTCCACATGAAGTTGTACTTTATATGGACTGTATATTTTAAACCTTACAAGCTTCAGACAAGAAATAACTTTGTCTTCTAACTTGTACAAAAGCATGAATTGACAATTTGCAAAAGACAAGGCTACAATCAAGATTAAGAGGACATGCGTATGAGTACATATGGATGTTGACCCTGTATAGTAACACAGAATCAAATGTAATGAGCGGTAGATGTTTTATTCAGTCGGAAAAAAATCTACATTGGGAGCAGAACTGTGGCATATGATAATCCATAAAAAGCCATGAATTGTTAATAGATTTTAATGATTGATACAAAGATAATTGGGATGTCGGAAATGAATAAGAATAGATGTGAACAGATGTGTTTTAGGATACAATAGTTTAGCTGATGGCAGGAATTCAAATTATAGCCATTACAAACTTGATATAAAAAAAGAAATGACTCTTCTCGACAAAACAAAATGATGAAAACCTAAAAAACTGCAAATTAAATTCTGCTCTCCATTCTTTACCCTGAAGCAGTTATGTAAAAAATGAAAATATGGATGGCTGGATGATATGAGACGCTGTATCTCACTGTGTTGTAAATGTCAAGTAAAATATAGCCTCGTTGTGTCAGGATCAGACAAATGGAGATCATTTTTCTGTCAATAAGAAAGTATTCTGGAAAACTACTCAGAACTTTTAAAACAGAAAAAACATCCTTTTAATCACGTCACATGAGAGATCCCAGCAGAAGGTTTTTTCACGGAAATTATTACTGTTGCAAACATGCAAAGTAATTGATGGAATTAAATGGAAAATACTGAGAATGCTGGACTTGAGTGTAGTGTGCTCTCTGACTCCACCATGACAGCTGATGCTAGATGTATTTCTGTGACACCAAAGATTCCCTAATACTGACAATGTGTAGTTGAATGCACACTCAAAAGCAAAGGGTGAAACAAAAATCAACTCCCCAGCATTTAAATGTGCTTCATTTGGTGACAATAATCATTTGATTGAGACAAACCCAGAGGTTGTTGGAGGGGTTGCATACTGTAGCTTTGGTATGTACTTCGGAAGTGATCATCCAACGTTTATCACACAGAAGCTCTGAAGAAATGTTTCTTTTAATTGAATTTTGCACCCAATTTAATCCAAATTCAGACATGGAAACGTCATGATTTGATCCGGCTTTCAGCAGACTTTAAGCATTGCGGAGGTATTAACGCTCAGAGAGGGAACTGTGTGGAATATTAAAATGGACAAACATGCACCTTCAGCCCTTTGACCACTCGTTCCAACCTTTAAATGCCCCGACAGCCTATTTTCTCACACAGAGTGATGTACAACGTCAAACTTTCATCCGCCAAGATTATTTCATTTCTGGTGGGAGATTTCAGATTTTTTTTTATATTTGATGTGTTTTCTCGGTGTTGTTTGCTTATGCCACTGTCAATCATATCAGATTGACACACACAACACACTACCTAAAGTGTAATGATCTATAGGATCAAGGATTTTTTACAGCACATACTTATGAGACCGGGATATATTTCACAACCAAGTTTTTCATGTTGAGCAACGCCAATGAACCTGTTCGCTCGGTAGCACAGTGGATCACATGTTGATCTTGTTCTTTCTTTTTTTTTTTTTTTATTTGAGTTCATATTAGTTATCACCTCCTCTTATTAAGAAAAGATATGACCTGAAGCAGTTTCCTTTGGAAAATGCACTAAAACCACATACACGAGCATGAGGAAATATGCCTAAAAAGAAGTTGCCACTTAGAACAAATCGTAATTCCTGTCACGTCATGCCTCTCGTGCTTTACAATAACACTGCATAGCAAAGCGGCAGGCTGTGCAGGGGTGTCCCACTTTAATAAACGAGCTGAAGCTCATATGATAGATGAAAGATATCACCTGATCATTACAAGTGAAAATGTCCCAAATGTAACTACATACACATGTATTGACAGTCGATTGGAGAGACATCGGCGGATTCAAAGTAGCAGATTTATTGCTTCATGAAGGATAATTTATAAAATTTCCTTCATATTTACGGCACAGCCTTGCGTGGGTACTTCAAGATTGTCGGCCGGTGACTCACAGACATGATTTCTCAAAATTGCAAATTCAAGATTGATGTGAACAGACTTTAAGGGCCGACTGAGTGAGATGTAGCTCCCACTCACATTGATGGTATTGCCTTGTCTATATCTAAAAATATTGAATGACTTTTATATTAACCTGTAATGCGTAATGGGCAACAAACTGATCGTCTGAAGGAAATTGATGACAATTTGAGGAGTCATTAGTGCTGTTTTGCAGCAGAAGTGCTGATGAGTTGGCCCTAGGAGGGCAATATACTGTATTGGTTAAGTCCCAGCCCCCTCAAAAAAGAATGTAGGAGCGACTTGCTATGAAACTCCGGGTATTAAAACATCGATACGCAGTAATTGCGTGGGCTGTGTGTTGAAAATATCAGATAGCATGATCAGTGCTGGTTGCTGAGCAGTATTTTCACAACGCCAAAACTATTAGAGGCATTAGTAGCCCTGCTGCGTTGCAATTTTTTGTCTACCCGGAGGGTGATCATTTGGGGATTGCAGATACAAAGCTAAGCTGTGAAATTCGATTACAAATATTTGCTTAAATCTTGCCATGATTCAACGCAGAATTGCTTTGTGCAAGAGTTTTCCCAAAAACAATAACAATTAGTTTTTACAGTTGAGCTGTTCAGAGATTTGTTGTTATGTTTCCTTGACTGTTTTAAAGACTTAATTTCATGTTATGGCTCGATTCTGGAGACATTTTGTTGAGGGTCTTTATGGCCCTTTAAGCAAACAATCGTTTAAATTCAATTAAGACAATGAAATGGCGCAGTTGAAAACACTTCTTTTAAAGCTTTGTTTGTGTGGAGTATTGACCTACCGGGGACTGTATCCAGCACAGAGCCGGTAGGTAAATCATTTAGTGTATGTGCTGTGAATAAAATAGAATCATTAGCACCGAGTTCAACATAATGAGGGATAAACAATAATGGGACACTTGGTCTGCTTCGACTGATCAGAGGATTTCATAGATGGCAATTAGTGGTCATTGTATTATCGTCATCGCAACTCAACACGCGCTGAAGTGTCTACGTTCACTTACCTATCCTCAGGCATCGCAAATAAAATGTCTCACTGGATGCAGACGTGATTAATGTCTGTCACAAAAAGGGCTGCAATGGCAGATTAGGCATGATTATGAGTGGGCTCATTTACTTTCAACATGTCATTATCTTTTACGACATTGACTACGCAAATGGCCAGAGTTTGTTTATCAGTAGGAATGTAATCTGCATTTTTCTGATCATTAATAGTTTGCAAAGAAAAATAAAGAGAAATAAAACTCAAAACTCAACAAAGAACGTCCATACTTACAGGTGGATACCATCTATTTTGCGAAGAGCTTCTGTTAAAGTTAAGATGAAATCTGTGAACACTTATTATTTTTGATAATGCCCAAGAAATGCTGTACTGGAACGAAAGTTAAAAAATAAATCAATAAACGCATGCTCTATTACAACAGGAAATAAAAAGTAGAGAATAAGTGTTATAAAAGCATGATTGTGTAATATAGTTCAATCTTTTTCATAAACAACTCACTCTATCATAATATCGCCCTTGCTCATTGCAACCTTATTGTCAGACACCTTGTATCATGTCCTCATTAATTGTTTTCACAATGTCTTTGAAAAGTCAATTATGAAAACGGGAATGTTCAACATCTTTTTGCAAAATTAGTAGGTCTTTTGTCATTTGACCACCCAGATTAATTTCTGATGAGCCTGTTGAGCAAATGTGAATAATTGATAACTGTTTTCCAATGACTTGATTGTCCCAAAACAAGACAAATACAGTGGAATAGAATCATAAAATATTCACTCAACTGTCAACTGCCTGATAGTTATTAACTTAACTTCAAAGTCATTATGACTTGGATGCAGGTCTCCTTGTAGGAACGAGGCAACTTAATCATGAACTTTAAGGTACGAAACCACAAATATAAAGTCCATTAGAAGAATCATGTCATAGTTTTTTTTTATTGCAACATAAAAAACGCTTTACAGTGGAGGAATGTGGAACTGGCACATTAAGGCTTTTAAGCTACAGCGAGTAACAGCAGCAAGGACGCTTTCAGGTCAAAGTTCAAAGAGTTATCTACAGACCAGACCATCTGTCTGTCGTGGACATTTCTTTTAGCAGCATATTTTACAGTGAATAAATTGTTTTGTAGTTGTTAGCACCCTTGCAATCCTTTAAACAGGCATTTAAAGCAAAGAAACCAATGCAGCAACACAAATGATGAACTCTTAGCCCAAATTAATTAAGAACTGCAGTGGTATCATGTATTTATTTCTAAACATGGAAGCTTAAAATACCAAAATACAGAAAGACTAAAACTATTTTCCCAATAACGTAAATACAAATTTTGTTTCAAAGGAATAGCTTTAGTTAATTCCCACACATTAAATCACGATGACTTGGTGCCACCTACTGTTTACATCAAGATAATCTTGCTTGGGGATGTTGTGCATTAAAAAAAAAAAAAGAATCTGAATAGGGCATGTACGATTTTAACATATGTTTAGCCTTCTTTTATTTACTGTATCCATTTACACACAACATGGGATCCCCATTTTTTCAACATCATTGCCATTCTTATTCTGTATGATCAATTTTAAACCAAGACAGACAAAAAAAGACTAGATAAATCCGCCAACAACTTAATTAACACAGAGATCTTTAATATCACGTTACTCTCGCAGTAATAATGTGGCGCTTTCACTTTATAATTTTGAGGAAATATCGGACGATATTCAGGACAAGCCTCCGGTGTGCAATGCAAATCTCCCCAAGCAGTACATGCCTACTGTATGTTATTCTTTTAATAAACAATCTTTCCTCCGAATTTCAACCTGCCACCTCTTTCAACGAGTATGTGTTGCCGCGGCGGACAAGTTGGATTCTGGGAGTTGGGTATTAATTAGCATATCACTGACACAGATTAACATACATTAACATACATTACAAGTGAATTAATCATGTCATGTGGTAGAACTTGGAGAGGTATCTGAAAACAGTTTGCTCTGAAGTCAATTCAAGGAAGAAAGCCCACTGTTCTTGCATAGTAATGTCATGCAGCTCAAATAAGTCCATAAAGCATGCACAGTAGCAACCTATGATTATTGGGCTTTTATATTGAATTAGAATCTTCTTTAATTGTTGTGGCTCCTTGTCTCATCATTAAAGTCTGTAGTGTAGTTATATGTTCATCATGGCGTTATTTTATAATGATAAATGACGGCTGGCAGTAGGATGTACAAAATGTCTCCAAATTGATCTCTTAATGCTAGCTTGTTAGCTGTTCCCTATGCTGCACAATCACTAATAACAATGATAATAATGATGATGGGACATTTTAACATTATTTCGACCTTCGACCAAAAGAGGTTGACCTTCATATGAAGAGAAACCTCAGACCTATATTTTTATACAGTAGGATTATCCTTTTGGAGAAAACATAAAAGAAAAACCCATTAAATGACTAATTTCAATCCTTCAATGCTCTCAAAAAGACAACAATTGACATATTCAATTGGTGGATAGGTAGTGTACCACTTCATGCAAACCATCATGTTGTTTGTGTGACTTATTTCAAAATAGGTAAGTTAATTACATTTGAGGGTATCTTTTTATTTATTTCCCACAAAGAATGGGAATGACCCTTTCTGTCCTATTTTCCTCTTTTCAGATGATCATGAACATTTTGGACACAAAAAAATGGTTAGAAAATATATTTGTTTAAAGTTCCAAACGAATAAAATGTTAAATGTCAATCCTTTTCCTTGAGGGCAGAATAGTTACACACAGTGAATCAAGTGAATGTGTTATATGAATAACACATGAATCCATCAAAAGTCTTCCTTCAGCCACAAAATCCAAAGCCCTCTCAGCCAAGGTGAAGCAAATCCACAAAATGAATTGATAAATAAAGTGAGTGAGTCTCAAAGTGCGGGGATTAAACTGACATCAAATGTCATAGATTCCATTATCAGCGTTTTGGTCATGGCTCCTTTCGTGGTTTGCTATCTCAGTGGAACACGCAGCTGGGGTCCTATCTAGGTACCAACACTGGTTCTGCCTTAGGCCCAGGTAGTACATTACGTGGCAGCAGTATTGGAGACGAACACTGAGCAGATAATGTCTTCCCTTCCAATACTCGTCATTAACTCCTGACTTCCAGGCATATTGTTAAAGCCCTTATTGAGCCATGGACATATCATTGGTGGCATGACTCACTTCCTGACCGCCTGTTCCGCTCAGTTAAGAGTGATACGAATGGTTTCCTTTTAAACACTGCTTAAACAGGCCTCAAAGTGCTCTTAAAATTGTAACGTAATGAGAGTGCCATGCATGAAGCTGGAATGCAAGTGCCCGAGCGCCTAGTATCACTTGAAAAGGGTAATTTATAAGGAAAGCTGCAGCACTTGATGGACAGCTCCTTCTCCAGGTTGCATTGTGGAAAGGGGCTGACAACTCAAATTATATGGTTATTACACCGGTCCAGTGTGTCTGTGTGCACCCGCTGACACTTTTAGAATAAACACTAGCATGCAGGACGTAATGAAAAGTAACTCCTATTTACCTTGACCCCAGAATATGTACCATAGCACGCTCTCAAGCTGTTCTTCTATTCCACATCCTTCGACAAAGATAGTTATAAGTTGCCAATTACTCTTTGAAACATATACTACTGTGCATACAATATTTCGACAAAAATTTGGAAAGACGCAGCTGTTAAATTAACCCAGATACCGATTACTTGCTGAAGGAAGTAGTCAACATGAAGTAATAACTCTGCAAAATAGATAGACATTTCGGAGTCCTGTGTTACATCATTCAGATCAAGATGAAGAGAAAGAATGCAGATAATAATTCTGATTAAGTATACACTGTTTCAAATTTGTATGAAACAATTGTTTAGCTATTAACAATGAGTTTAACATTGGGCCAGCTACGCTATGTGCTGGACATCCCATTAATAATACAGAATAGTTCACATATGTTTATTCAGAATCTGACACACAACAATATAATTAAAGCATAAGACATCTATCTGGATATGGCAATAGTCAACTTCAATAGCCGTTTTCTTAATACATTTTTTCAGTGGAAGCATTTGGAGGGATAGCATTCAGAAAATGAATTTAGCTTTCTACTGTTCTTTGTTTTGTGACAGTGAATTCATACTGTTTTTACCTCATTTAGAAAATTCTCAATAATACTTTTTTTTAAATAATGTTTTAACCTTCAACAGTAAATATCCACCGTAATACATATCAGCAGCCTTTTCATTTGATATTTTAAAAGATACTTCTTGGTAAAGTCTGACGTGTTCTAGTCAAACATGGTGGATGCAATCTGTGCAGTTTGGAGTAACTCCACTTCCTTAAGGGGAGGATTTACACATCATATAACGGCTGAACTAGAAGAAGGCCTGACAGCCTAGAAGTGGGAATGTCAGATATCTGACTGAGGTTTTTATGCCAATTTTCTGGTTTTATTGAGTTCTGTGGTTTGGGTCAGGGAATACTGAGGCCTTAGAGAGATTCAATACAGACGTTTTGTTGATGCTCTCGGAGATGGTCTGCTTGACATTTTGACACAACTTCCATTAGTTTTGTCCATTTCCACCACGGTGCTGTCAATCAAAGTGAGAAAGATGCTGGGATCTCAAGCCTGAATATCAAAAAAGCGGTTGATCATGCGCGAAGGTCTGTCAATTAATTATAACACTATGGACCTTTATCAAATAACCAATTACGCAAAAATGACAGAATTGTCCATAATAGCAATGTTCTGTATGATTATAATTGACTCTTTGTTGGGATGAGTCGACAATTTAATTGAGGCAGTATGAGGCTTCTTTTTGTAAACTTCAGACATCAGAGAGGAGAAATTACATTTTTAAACAACTAAGATGAAGAAACGGATTACTAAATGGGTAGATCACAACTACATTTTCTTCAAAATCACTTCATCTGAAAAGAGACTTTCATAAGATTGTCATGTGCCCATTTTAAGACTTTCCACCCGTAACTTAAGTGCATTCCTCCTACTGAAGTATAGGCCTTCGTCCTTTTAAGATACTTCAGGTGGTGGGTAGGGGGGATGGCCGTGGTAATGCGTACTGGCTGAAATTACATGAATGGCCACCATTATAAAGCGTTTAACAAAAGGGCCATCCGGTGGCGTAGCATGGCATTGGAGTGACAGTCTTGCCCTTGCATTGTTTGACACGTCACAAGATGGCGACGCAGCATCGCTTTAGCTCCTAGAGGTCACGGCGGATGGATGCACCACTAATCTCTGACATCCATTCTGGGATTGGGGCGGGGGGTGAGTGAGGGGGGGTCGACGCAAACTAGGGCTTTAGATAACTTTGCTATCCCACCTCAAATGCAGAGACATCTCAGAGTCCACTGTGCCCTGTCAACCAAATCCTTCGTACTGCTTGGTGGCTTCAGACAAGGATCTGTTGGCCGCCCCGCAGGAATAAAATCCTGCCAAGAACAGACTGTATATTAATCTGGTATGGTCTTTTTTTTATTGTTTGGGGAATAAAGCACAAGGAAGCAATGATTGATTGGAGGGCTTGAGAGACTTTTATAGGGTTTTTTAGGACTTTTTTAGAGATCTGGGGATGCTCCTCCTGGGTGTGGGGGGAACAAAAGTGTCATCATGTAGTGTTTCATCATCATCTATATACTGTTAATGTATGTTTGATTGTTTATGCTACCATCAATAATACATTGAGTAATTGTTTAGATGTTATGAAATTATTATTTCTCAATAAAATGATGTCTGTGCCGCTCAATCACTTTTAGCAGTTTTGTTAAACGTGCAGATTTAGGCATCAAATCATTAAGAAAAAAGAGACACAGCCTTCAAATGTCTCCAGTTGAAACTGGACGGATAAATAGTGCCTCAGCTTTAACTGCCACTGCACCCCAAGAGGGAATATTATCAGGAAGGTTTGTGGTTTCATTGATTTCAAGGCTGCAATCATCCCCATCTGATGTAGTGGGCTGAGGAGGATAAGTGAGCCCAACCCTGCTTGTCAGAGGTACAAGTTTGAGATAACTTCAGCGGTAGCAATCTATCAAGTTTTAACAGCTATTTTCTGCAACCATCGCACGCCAAAACATTACAAATACCTCCTCGAGAATATTTGGAAATTCTCTGTGATTTAGTGATTCTTCAGTCGATTGTGTTGACTGGTGCAAGTCATGTGGAAAATTTGATTTTTGATTTATTTAAACATATTTAGTCAACCATATACTGCACACGTGTTTTATTGTTATGTTGATCAATGACAACGCTAACTATGTTAGAGTAACTTCTGATTAGTCAATGATACTTTTAGAAGTGCTTAATTTATATAGAATATGTATTCTTGAATAGATATCGCCTCTGTCTTTCTCCCGAGCACTGTTGTCATCGTCAACTCTAAGCACTGTATTAAATATAACAGTCAATAGTAGTGTCCAATACTATATATAATATAATATTGTATTTTGTTAACGAAAAATACGTTTTTCCTGCCATGTTGGTCCGTATAGTGTTTAATGACGTTGATGCCATCTTGTTTTTAGTTCGAAACAAGAAGAGTTGTTAAGGAAAACATTTAGTTTTCCCTAATAAACTGCTCAAATTACTCACTATGTATGTCTGAGGTTAAAAAGCGCCCCTACCTGGTCTATTGATTTGGCATTTATCTCCAAAAAGGTTTATGTGTAAGTAGTATTTTGGCTTTAAGTGGTTTTGGATTTCTTACAGCGTATTTTTAGGCTACGCCATTTCAATACTCTTCAGCAAAAAAGAAATGCATAAAGAACAGAACATCTCTAATGGCCCTCACGGATAATTATCTTTGTACGAGTCTCAAAAGGTGCCGTCAGGAGAGAGTTTCAAGCCATTAAGCAATTTATGGGGAATCAAGGCAGCCAGAAATAGATTGAATTTACACTTGCTGTGATTGAAATGTAGATGGAAGTAGAAGAATAAATGCTATCATTGTATTTCGAAAGGAAAGCACTAACATTTAGATTTATTGAATAATTTTGTTAAATTCATTGGCAACCATGACAGCATAGACATTTCAAATGGACTGCGAATAGTAAAAGCAAATGCAAGGGAAGAAATCCATGGTCTTCCACCATTTATCAAACAAATATACTATATATAAAATTAACAAATAATACTGAAAATATGGAGCAGAAGCCCTCAAAACGTTTGGCTCCTTGACATTATGATTACGGAGAGTTTATGTATAGACTACATGACATCCACCATGAAAATAAATAAGATGAGCTTTAATCGGTAAGAGTTCAGAACTGTATCCCAAAGCTTGCGTTAGATGTCAATCCACAAACCTCTGGGAGCCGCCACGGGTTTCCTTAATTGTTGCTCCAGGCATTGTTCATCACTATTTTAACATTATGTCAGTGGCAAAAAACAGAAAAGGCTTTGGATTTTTTCTGCCCAGCAACCTAGTTTTCATCCAGCAAAATAACTATATTAAAGGTTTCTACAAAGATAGCACACATAATACTTATTTTAGGAAATTGTAGAGATAGTAAGTTAATTTCCTGCTGTAGTTTTTCTTTTGTCTCCAACTGAGGTAAACTGTCAACTTTATAATCCTCACATCAAATTAAATACTGTTTTTACCAAACATATTTTTTAAAAATCTTTTCATTTTAGCTATAACTGAAAGTTTAACACAAATAAGGTTTTGCTATCCAGAGATGTGTATCTTTATGTGTTTATTAGGATGTAGACTTTGCATTTAAATAGCCATTATAATTGTTCTAAAACAATTTAACTTAGTTATTATATGAAATAAAATGGCATCCGGCATCCCCAACCGAAAAAGGTTGCACTTTCAATTTCATTTTCCTGATTAACCTTATTAGAAAATATACTACACGATTAATAAATGCCAAAAAAAAACAACATACGGGATAACAAATGCATGGACTCTTCTCCCAAAAAAAGCGCCCCTCCACAGCAGCCCCAACATCCTGGCTGCATTTCATCTCCTTCTGAGAGACCACCAGAAGCTCAGTAGTAATGAACTTCCTAAACTAAGAGCCGGCACCCAGCTTGGCGACAACATCACCAGTCAACACAAACAATCAATCGCGTCTGCTGCAATAACATTGGAAGGAAGTGCCTCCAATTTATCTTTATTAAATCAATAGGGATCTGATGGCCTTACCTGCAGTGGAGTGCTTTGCCCAGTGTAGGAGATGTAAGTGTCTAGTGCATTGGGACAGAGGGAGATCTCCGGTTCACATGTTGTTTGTCGGGGACGGGGTAGTTTGCTGTGTGGCTGTAAGCGACACTCCTAAGGGCCCACTGTGAATAGAGGTCAGGATAATAGACACAGTCACACAACAAAGACTGATAATCCTGTCTCGCCCCACAGCTCCCGTGTTGCAATCAGACATTTTTAGGGCAGTTAAGCTGCAGCGAGGGGCGGCTGAATGAACCGCGGTTACCAAAGACTCCCAAGCTCCCATTATGGACAGTAACTGGTGTCAATTCGCAGCAATTAGACCACTCAGATGTGTCAGTAGACAGGCCTCAAATTAATAAATAAATAACGTAGACCACAAGTGCTGGCTGATATAGCCTTTTGAGTCATTTGAGTCTCCCTATGGTCCATTTCAGAACAGAACACTTAGTCCTTCAAAAAGTGACGAGGTGTACCTCCTCCGCCCCACTTATCCTGGTTGACCTTTGAGTGAAAATATTTCTTAGTTAGCAAATTGCTTAGATCTGCAGAAAAATGTGTTTAAAGTGATGCAGTTCTTCTGATTACGGTTCAGTTCGAACTGCTGAGACAAACAAAATGGTATGCGAGAGCACTTATATTCTTATTTCCAGGAGTACATGTTAGACGTCTGACATGAGCATTAGCCATTGCTTTAAGAGATAATGTAACAGTGAAGACAATCAATAAATCAAGACAAGGGACACATATATCTCCCATCAGATATTAAAAGCTGTGGAAATGTTTGGACCAGGGTTGTTGCCTTAGGCCTCAGAGTAAAGAGGAGCAAAAGAGTAGCCTCAGGCTCACCACTGTGTTGTCTCTATGTGTGTGAGAATCATCACAATATGGAAGATGTTATTTCCAACATTAGGACTTTATATTGGTGCCTCTTATTTTCTGAATTCTTGACTATGATATATTCACTCATCCTAAACTATTGGATAGGGCGAATATGGTGACACAATTATTTTCTAGATAGACAATATGCATTTAATGATATTACATTTTAAAGTTTTGGAAAGAGAAAATACAGTACTGCTACTATTTCTCAGGTTCTCAAGTTGTGACCTTTTGCGCAAAACAAAGCCAAAAGGACACAAAGCATTGCCTCTGTATTTGACTTGGAGCACTCTGTCAATAGGAAGTCATTACTTCAGAATAAGGGGGTAGCTATGCCTTGCTGCCCGACTTCAACGAAATACCTCACCTTGCACCAATGCATAAGTGATGAGCCGACTGTATTTGATCTGTTGAAGGTGATACCTTCACAAACACGTGGACACCTTCCAGTGATCGAAGAGGCTCTTTTCGGTCCAAATATGTCAATTCGTTGGAAAAGTTGGACCGCTACTATTGCATTTGAATGAATCTGTGGTTAGGGGTCAACTTTTCTTTCTTCAGGTTGTGATTCATCCTCGAGAAAACACAGAAGCCTGTAAAAAACCTTTTCCTCTTTCCGCAGGTCAGATAGGATTTCTGTTCCTGGATAGTCAGACACTGCGACAAAAGATAGTAAAGTGAACACGCAAAGAACCGCTGAGAGGTCAACGGCGAGAAGATGAGTCCCTCTTTCACGAGGAAAGAAAAACAAAAGCCTGTGTGACTTTTAACACTCCTACTTTAACCCACGTGTGTGTGCAAACAGTGTGAAATAAAGAGTCACAGAGAAATAATGGTGATATTAAAAATATTATAATTGCTTCTCATTTCCATTTCAGATTTAAGCTGTGGAAATATGACGAGTAATGGCTCAGCCCCTGTAGAGGCAATTTATTGAATCCTTATTCACCACTGTGAGTTGGTGGGGAAACCAAGTACAGCGATCGCAAAAGACCGTGCTTATTTAATCCATTTCTGCCTCATAATGTTTCTTTTATGTGAAATGATACAAATCTACATTAAAAGAAATGAGAAGCAGAATATTAAAAACGACTCTAGTAAAATGTCCACAAGAACAAATACAGCTTTACTTCACTCAATCTCTCAGTAAATGAGGCAGAAAACAGGTTGAATTTAGCCAAAGAAACTTATTAAGAGAGCGTCCCTGGTGGGTGAACTTCCATGAAAAATGGAAGAGAGGCTCTTCTTTTTCAGAGATGGCTGTAAAGCCATGAGCATCCTCTGCCGGTAAAGAAACACTTCAAACGGCCCGACCCTAACGAAACGCACCATAGAGGCTAATTAATACACAACCTTCATGAATAACCCATATGTGTACAAAGAGAGCCCAATCTTGCCTTAGGAGCATCTACCATTGCACAATATCCAAAGAAAAAATACATTAACTCGGGGGAGTAGTGGGTTTAACTGTAATCAATATCCAAATGTATGCAGATGACACTGTTAAATATGTTTAAATCTGTTTTAAATCTTAAACTTTTTTCAACGGCTATGTTAGAGGCAGAGGAAATAAAGCCAGGCATTATGTATTAACCCCTTAGTTTAGATGGGCTACTTGAATAAATAATGTAAACAGTGGACAGATTAAGGCCATATCACTGTGTTCAAGTGACAACATTGTAATTTCTTTTTTTAGGAATCCATTAACCAAAATGTTTATTTCTGATTATTGTGACAATGATCATTTATTGATTTTATTCACCTCAAAAAGAGCTTGTGATCACTCAAAAACCCAATAATATATTATTACATGAAAACGAGAAACATCCAATCATTATACTCGATATATATATGAATCAACCTAAAATGGTTGTCAAACGACTAATTCAATTGCACCTCTTTCTTTTTGACATTTTAAAGAAGCTTTGTTCATATGTATTGATCATATAACCTGCGCTTCAGAACATATCATTGTCTATTCAACAGACAAAACAAGTTTGTCAATGAGAATTTGATCATCATTTTAAATAAAGTCCAACCAATAACTTAGTAACATTATTAGGGGATTGCTGATATATTGCAAATTATTAACATAAATTGCTATATACAAATGCGGAA
This sequence comes from Gasterosteus aculeatus, assembly GCF_964276395.1. NCBI lineage: Eukaryota > Metazoa > Chordata > Actinopteri > Perciformes > Gasterosteidae > Gasterosteus > Gasterosteus aculeatus. The sequence continues at coordinate 15,155,169 of NC_135695.1, read as the reverse complement.
CCGCTTTGTAAAACATTATAAGTTGTAACCGCAGAAATAATATTCCTAACATAGGGTTGTCAAGAAATTATAATTTGATTTAACAATTATTAATGGGAACTATAAAAAATTCCCAATTCTAAATTGGAATATTAAAAACATCCCTACAGCTAATAAACTAAATGATGTATTACAACTACATATTTTACTGTGTTAAATTATTTACAGCAGTCAAATCGGCAGAAAAATCATTCACGGTATGTTAGGTTACTTACACGATTATTACGTATATTGTATATACATCTAAAAAGCTTATATATTGGCGTTTTAAGGCATCTTTATGGTGTGTGAAAAGGATGGAAAGTCGGTTCTCTCTGATATTTTACACTTACTACTCTTCAGGTGAGGGGCAAAACTCTCTCAACACACAGACAGAAGTGTTGCATGACTAACACGAGAGGAGATTCCGCTGCGCACACACAAACAAACGTGTCCCACTCATTTTCACATGGCAACTATGCAGGAGTAAAGAAAAAATAAAAAACCAAACGTTCTACAATTCTTTCGGTTTTGAAACCCTAACATTATACTACTACGGTTTCGGCAAATTCCCTAAACCCCAAATCCTGCCCCCAAACTTGTTCTTAAAAGAAGAAAAAAAGTTCTACTCTTTATTCAATATTTCAATATCCCCGTTTTAAAAGGTTCAACAATATACTTCAGAGTAAAGAGAACATATTGCTTATGGTGTTTGGCCAAACAGTAGCCAATATGTACTCTTAAACCAAAAACACAAACCACTTTGAGACTCACAGCTGCTGCAACACGTGGCCTACTGTATTTCCAAGATCTGTGTCAAAAAGCAACTTGTACCATGAGATAGATTGCTGGGCCTTTGAAAAACCACCATGTGGGGACAATAATAACACATTGTCCACAGACACATGTGCTGCTGCAGTAATCTTCAGATCTCCTTTGTGGGGAGATATATATATATTTGTAAAAGCACTGAAGGGATTAGGCAAGGTTTTTACCTCCTGCGGTACACGGCCTGAGTCATGCTGGGAGCACCAGGAGCTCTGTGGAAGTCTGGTGAGTGAGGAGAGGATTTAACCTAGCTGCTGCATTATTCTGATATGACCCAAACAAAGCCAGCAGCATGGGACCAGAACAGGGGGGTAGTCTGTGTCTCTTATCCTCCTGCTTTATGATGAATATATAGACATCATTTACAAGATAATCTCAGTAATGCTCAGATGCAATAACTTGAAAAATGTATTAGGTGAACAATTAACTCCCAAAAAATAGTAATTCAATGCTGTAACTAATGTAGTGTTCTCATACAGTCACTGCATCTTACTTTAAAAGGCACATTAAGTGAGCAAATTATTTTAAACAAATGTACAGTACAGCAGTCGTCAGACCTATTAGTTCACGTTGTTGATGTCCATATATAACTATTAACCCTCTCAGTGATTCTCCTGAGTTAATTCCTGATGAAAAATAAATTGAGTTGGTCCTTACACTTTCATAACATTTTGTCCTCGGACTAAATGGGCTCCTTTATGAGAAAAGACACACTGTTGTTAATGATTTTATAAGCAGGGAGCCCACCTGACATCCTGTTTTCTATTACTGTTCTTTATTCAATTTGCAGTGCGCACTGCAGGTGACCTAACCTATAAAAGGGCACTCTAAATTAAATTATCAGAGCTCCTTGAAATTTTATAAATTCAGAATCGGCCTCACAGAGCGATCTCATACCAGAAACTAATGGCTTCACCTTTAGCTTTGAATAAATCAATTGCATCAAAGGTTAGAACACATCATGCCAGGATGTATCAATGCAGTTTTTAACATAACATGTCGTCATTCTGGAAGTGTGAATGGCAGGTGTCATATGGGAAAAGGTTTGTGTCCCTTTATGTATGCACACAATGATTACTGTATTTGTATTTAAGAATAAAAAAGTGGAATAAATAACACTATGCAATGTTTGTGCAATTTATATATGTCCTTTCATTTTATTTATTTTTTATTATTAGTCACTCAAAAATCCATTTTAGGAATGTATTTATTATGTGAAGCCTAGTTTATATTACTTTTGTGGAGCGCCGCCACATATAGTGCTAAAAACCCTATTTACACAATATAAAAGACTAAACCTGTAGTCTAAAAATGTTAATTTGAGTACATATTCTGCCAGCCAAAAATATTCCACCTTCCAATCTTTCCCAATGCATTTAATACTTGATTAGTTTATCCACAGGGCTTGTACAAAGGCAAACAATAGCCCATGAATATGAGATATGAGTTAATAATTAGAATCCCTCCTCTGCATTGTGGAGGTTAGTTTATGGCTTTTTGCCAGTTACACCTACACTCTTTGGGCATATTTAAGGCTTGCACTCGTCTTTTTGACAGTTCATTTTGTTTGTACGCCCTTTGGCAACGCAAAGCGCATGAAGACTAAATGGCTGCAAAAACTGAGTATAAACAAAGCAAGTCTTTTATGAATTACAAATGCTGTTCTGGTACCATCATCTAATAAAATGTGGTCAACGTGTTCATTCAATTCCCTTTTTTAATTTTCTGTTTCATACAATTTTAAAATGAATACCATAGGGGTACAAAAAAAGAAGCTTTCTTTTTGATAGAAACTTTTCTTTTTTTCAGCGGCATGTATTTCGTAAAATCAATGAATGAGAAAAATAATAATAGATTAATGAACAGAATCTTATATCTTATATTATTTAAAGTAAAAAAACGTTCTCTGCATTTGGTATTGATAAATAGATCAGTTTCTTTCCTGCAGTTTTGAAAAGCTGTGTAAAGATTTGTCACCTCAATAGGGTCTCCTTTATCCTTGAAAGAGCACGGGTTCTTTCCACTGTGTTTTTGTTCCAGTCAGTAACCTAACAAGAGGTTGGTGACAGAAAAAAAAGGCCCAATCAGTAACACTTGTTGCACCTGAGAACATGGAAATTTTTGACTTCCGAGTTGGAGAAAATGGAAAACCCTGTCTTGTAAAGAACTTTGGAATATGTATAGGATCATTCAACTGTGTTCAATTTGAGTCAGTACAAATTCTTTTATGAAGCAGTCGAGCGTGAAGGAAATTCATTTGTAAATTGCACCCCATCGTTTGAGAAATGTCTCCTTCTTCAAAATTCAAGTCCAAATGCAGAGTCGGTTCTGTATATCTGCACTGTTTCATTTCAGTTCAGTGTTTTTCAGTTCACCTTATTGAATGAGACTGCCTTCGGGAATAGTTTTCATTTAAAAACATTTGTAAAATAACGTATAAATAGTTTGTTTATCAAGAAATGTATGTTTTAGGCAGATATGGTAGCCTTAAATGATTTGATAGTGAAACAGAAGGAAAAGATTAAAATAAATTCTTGACTCCAGTGTTATTTTGTGGTATTGAAATTGTTGTATTTAGTGTTATTGAAATTGTTGGACTCCTCTTTGCAAGCAGTGGAGTCGCCCCCCTGGTGGCTATTATACAGAATGCAAGACTAAGTCACTTTCGCTTGGCTTCACGTTTAAGAACCTGACGTTTCCAACATCTAACAATGTCAAACAAAAGTGACATTTCAACCAAAATTGAAGTTACTGCCTTTCACTCTTGTAATGCTCCTCAGCTATTATTTTGCCGGATAATTCCTCTGAATGAACAGTTTTGTTAAACCAGGGCTATCTGCACTTGTGTGTAACGTAAATATTGTAGCGTTCTACCCTCACATGGCAGCTGTCATCTCTGGACCTGCACAGAGAGCCCACTTTGTGTCTTGGACCTTGTGTAGTGAAATATTCAAGAGCTCCAAGATTATGAGACAGTTGGTGCCATCTGTGCTCCACCGTTCAGTCCTCCCGTCATGGCTGAACATAGGGCCAACATCCAAACAGATATATGTGTGAGAATGCGCTATATTATTTTTTGCAAATCTCAATATCGTCTGAATAACATAAACACCACGCTTCAATTGCTCACATGCACGGTAACCCACGCCAGATTTTACTACTGCAGATTAAAATTTCCATATCCATGAGAGAGGAAAGGAAAGAGGAAACATCTATACAAGACCGCCTCCACACAGTTGAAGAGATCTTTTCTCTTAGATGTCGTTTTTACAATGTCATTGTGAAGCAAGTGAGCTCCTGTGAGCATTACACATTTCTCATTAAATGAGGTTTCCTGAGAAGACAGAAAAGCAAAAGAAGGAAGGGTGCAATCAGTCCAGGTTTGTTCTAGACAGCATCACTTCCTTCCTTAGGCAGAGTGTCAGAGCAAGACATTCAGATGGGCTTTTTATCCAGCACTTTCCCAGGACAGTAATGCTGTGCAATTCTAATGGTGTCATTCAAAGCAGCTGCTTTTCTCAGCAATAACCTGAACGCCTTGCCTAAGCAATTCAAACCGCCTCCACAGATTGCAATACAGTCAACAAAGAACTTATCTTCCAAGAAAAACTATTCATCAATGAATGTGTTTGTTTCCCAAATTAGAAGGTAGTTTGAAAAGCCTGAATGGCTATTTCTCCTTTTCTTGTCACTGTTTTACATTTGAATTCACCGGTTTCCCAAATGCCCTGCAAGTTAAATTCTGCTTTAAGAAAACAATTTAGCGTATTGACATTCATGGGCGTGGTGCGTTGTCAAAATGATCCTGTAAATATATGCACTTGAGATGGATGTGATGCTTTGAAACGAAAATTGAAATCTAGCCCATACAAATTTGGTTTTGTGTAGGTCAGTAACTCATCAGCAAAAAAAAGTCCTTGTTTCCCCTACAGAGAATGGGCTCATTACTTGTTGCAGCCATCAAAGAAACAAAAAGAATATGATCGGTTCAACTCCTTAACACTCAAATGCCTTCAAATGCTGTTTGGACAACCAGATTTGTACAATTTCTTCAACATATTACCAATTTAGAGGAAATGTGCCTGCAACCAGAGAGAAAAGAAAATGTCAAATTGAGAGTTTAGCTTTTGTTAAGACCATAGATCAAAAATAAAGAAGAGAAAGATATTTAATTTAAACAATGTGGGATTTATAGATCCTGTATATTAGATCCTGCATTACAGTAAGTTGTTGTGGATATTTCGTACATCAGCGAGTAACTCTACACATTAAACACGAACTACAGTGTCTGCATTACATTACTCAGTATATAAACTGAAATATGAGGTCCTGTATCACCTGTTTGTTAATACATCTGGGAAGGCTCACAGATTCATCAGCATCCTTCTAAGGACCACTGCTATGGTCACTGACACACAGCACTGGAAAGTGCGTGTGAATTAGTGTACAGAGATTTGCGGAAGGGAGGCGGTCGTCCTTCCATCAAGTTAGTTGGTGTTGTTTTCTCCTGTGTTTACACAGCCTGCTGCAAGTGTGCAAGTGAGAACAATGGGTAACAGGCTTCCAAAATGGCGACATGAGTCACAGTGTCATCCACGAAGCAAACAAAAAAAAGCGGACTGAATGCGGCTAAAACTTTTTTATTTTTTTTTAATCCGGTGTACAGTGACCCAAAGTCAAGAAAGTGTGTTGGGTGCTGCGTGTTGGGGTGGTTCTACCGGAGGGGCCAGGCTGCATTTTTTGGAAAGCAGATTAAAGATCAGGACAGGAAGGGCCACGCTCAGGGAAACAGGAAAACCGATGCAAGGAAGTGGACCACGTCACCAGCCTGCCCACCACGGTCCAGGCTAAAAGTAGAACCGAGACCCCAGCGCAAGAATGGAGTCTATGCTCAAGTCACCGATGAAACTCATACTTTTGACAGGTACGTGAACTTATCGATCCTCTATTGTGGTATGGTGAGACAGTTGTGGACGTTCCCGTGCTCACAGGGTCTTCATGTTAGCCAGAATGTGATGGGGCAACAATTGTGTTTGATGTACAATTTGTTTGTTTGCTTCATGATTGTCTTTTCATTAACAAGAGATTGACATAAACTGTATTTAAAACCTGTACATCCTGCGGTGTACTTGATCATTGCAGTGGATGTCATGCGGTTAGGAGTTTTAGGTAAACCAGAAAAACACAGGGGAGAATTACATTTTACTACACACAGGCTGAAGGAAGCAGGAGTGTCACTAAAGGACTTTGGGTTTGGTTTGTGTCATGCTATAAGTGAAACGTAAAGACTGTGGTGTTCTGTGTCTACGCAGCATGGCTCTCCAGTCTGATGGATCCATGCAGCCTCTCCAACAATTGCCACCAATGTCACCCACTTGCAGCTTGCAAGGCCCAGAACGGGTCGAACCCAGCCTGCTTTTGCAACCAGGGATACACTGGAGATGGAACTACATTTTGCGAAGGTGAATACAAACGCACAAAGCCACCCACAGGTGGCTGAGTATTTGGTATGAAGCACGCTTACAACCTTGTGTTGAGCTCTCATTGAAGCCGTGACTATTTTAGTAAAGCCTTTGTTGTTTGAGCCTCCTCTTCTTGAGCAGGCAGAAGCACCAGGCCCACATTTGTGTAAATGTTGGTTAATTTAACATTTTTAGCACATGGCAGTTGACTGTGCAGTAAAAAAAAACTTGTAAAAAGTATGCGGTTAAAAGCACATCAGGCATTAGTAGTGTTACAGCAAAAAAAGAAAAGAAAAGAGTTCTACACACACTCACCATGTTTAGTATTATATTGCTGTTCTTTAACAGTGTGTCTCTTTTAATCTAAATAAAACTGAGGTTAAGTCCCAATACAACACTTTATTGAGAAACATTGGTAAGGTGTGTTGCTTCTTTTAGTCCACAAATGGAATGAAACTACTTTTTAATGTGCAAGGAAACTTGCAAAAAAATGATAAATAATAAATAAAACAGTGGTCATCATGTGAATCAGCTGAATGTCCGATGCATGAAGACACCAGGTTTTTCTTTGCCATCTTTAGATTTGTCTTCCTCACCAGCTAACTGGTGGCTCACCGCATTGACAGTTTATTGCAGATAAAACCGGCAAAGTGAGAAGACGTCTCCGTGATAGGACTCTATTAGTGACATGTTTAATGGTCAGCATAGTCTCAGGCAGCATTGTTCCTTCGGTTTTGTTTCTTGGCTGTTTAGAATTCCTGGGTTTCCTTGCCCAACGTGATCACAATCAGAGTACAGCTGACATATTTCAAGGGCCGAAAGTAAATGAAACTGAGTAAAACAAAGACTGTGCCGAAGGATTTTGAAACGCACAATGAGGTTTAAGGTTAATGGAGTACTTGTGTACTATCATGGATTTATTTGGGGTGTGGGTTGTTCAAAGCCAAACAATCCAGGAATATTTTTTGTAGTTAGATTGTTAAATTGTCAAGAACATAAATCAGTTGTGTAAAAGTTGAAAAGATTGCCAAAAAGTAATTTAGAGATTTTTTTTCTTCTTTTTAATGTTTTAACTTCCATTTATTTGTGATACAAAGTGACAACATAAATCCCAACTGTCCCAGATCACACAAAGACATCAAAGTAAATCATAAAATATGTGGTTCCAGTGTTTATGCAGCAGTGACATCTCAAGGGTCCTGCGTGTTATGGAGGTATTTCCCTTTGGAGTATTGTCACCGCTCTCATCTAAGCAGAGGATTTCCTCCACCGGACAGCTTTTTGTGCAAAAGGTACAGAGGAGAGGAAGTGCAAAGCGTCCATCACAGACAAGTGAAAACATCAACGGGAAGTCTTCCCAGGTCATTTCCAATAAACTGAGCAAGCAGAGACAGAGGATGCGCTTCAGGGTAAAACTGGAAGAGCACTTTCTATAATGTGTGTAAAGTAGAATCTGCAGCAAACTGCTCTGTGTGTGATGCTCTCTGAACCTGGGCATCCAAGCTGAAACATCTCAACTGATTGGACTTTCCACACATATCAAAAAGGCACACGACTGCTCAGCAAATCCCAAATGTCAACAGTACAAATTGCAGAGAAATTAGTGACGGCCAGAGCTTTAATCAAGACTAGCCTGAGCCAAGACCGCAACAGAGCGTCATCTGGTTAAGCACCAGGATCAGGTTTACAGCAAAGGGCTTTCAACAGTAATATAATTGTGGAGGTTGCATGATGACAATATTTTTGTGCACATAAATGCAAAGCCAAACAATATTTAATTTACTGCTCGGTGATTGTATGGGGTTACTTTTGCCCTCGAAATAATTTGACCAAATCCTAATTCTGGCAAAAGGCATTAGGAGCTCCAGTGGGCTGCTGTCTAAGTTTAAAAAATGCCACCGCGATCCAAAAAATTCATGCTCTACTGTTGGCAGTGTTTTCCTTTTCCTCGAGCAGAAATTTATTTATTTACATGCCGTTTTTCATAATGCTCCGCAGCTAAAGACAAAAATTGATTGTTGAATGAGAGCAGAGGAGCGATGTTTAAATCGTTCTACAATGAACACAGTGGAATTCTGTCAAATAACTTGAAGCATTTTGTTTAAGATTGATATAATAATATGAAAAGTATTATCTTTGTATGTCTACTTGGAGGAAATTGTTTATTTTCTCTTCTATTTTCTTAAATAACAAACACACATGTGATATAGAAAGTGCCGAGGGGTTGAACCGGCTCATCTCCAGCCACCAGTCCACCCTGAGCTCGGTATTACCGGTTATCCTCCAGCTCCCTCATTGGACTGAGCTGCCCTGCTGCTGCCCTCAAGCCACTTTTGATAAACCTGCACTGATTCTTTGTCATTACTCAACTGCAATTATCTCCAGATATCTCCATTCGAAATGAACAGAGCGAGTCAATGCAGCACGTCAGGGCATTTCCCCTGAGTATGCTTAATTGCCTTATGGAAAATGTAGCAGCAGGAGGGTCGAGACGTGGTGCAAAAAAGAAACCATTACAAGGCAATTCATTGAAGAGCAGCCGGCAGATAATGCATTTAAATATAATAAAGCGATGATATAGTGTCCAGGGATAAAAAATAGTGGATTTTTATAGATTTTTTTAGATCCAAAATAGAAAAGGTATCATATACTGTATTTGAGCCAAGAATGACAATTTATCGAAGTACTCAGCGCACTTATTCTTGTTTTCTCTACAGCAACTAACACAGGTCACGTTCCCACCTGATCTTTTCCCCACAGATGACAATGAGTGCCGGAACGTGACTAATATCTGCGGGGACAGGGGGAACTGCACCAACACAGTGGGCAGCTACTACTGTACGTGTGTCTCTGGATACACATCAACAGGAGTGGCCAAGTTCCAGCCCAACGACGGCACCGAATGCATCGGTAATGTACGACTCCCCGGCTCGCCACATAATGTACTCCGTTAAATGCAGGGACGTTCACACATACTGACAGAGGACATACCAGAGTGTGTGGAGCGCTTTTCTCTCTCACTTCCTTCCCATCTGCTCTACTGAGCGACCACCCGAGATCTTTTGCTCCATTTGCAGAGGAAGAACACTGTTATCAAATGTTGTGGGGCAAAGTATTCATCCACATATCCAACTGGGTGACAGACACCATTTCATGCAACGCAGAAGCATGTAGCTTCTCCAATTATAGAAGCTGATTCATGAATATTTAGATGTGTAATATACATGCAAGATTTGCTGCTTCTCTTCAAAAATCAAATCGTGCAGTGTATTAAGTGTAATGAATTGAAATATTTATGCCACAGTCAATATTTGTGGGAAGATCACTTTTGCAAATATTTGGGGTGGACACATCCCACACATAAAATAATGTCTGTTGATGTCTGTATTCATTAGTTCACAGTATGTCATGTTATGTTCAGGGAGTGACTCGAATCCTAACGTGTGTGTCTTTAATTGGGGCTGAACCGTTCATTTGCAACTTTCAGATATTGATGAATGCAAGGCAGGACAGGAGTGTGGACCAAACGCACACTGCCATAATACGAATGGATCTTTCTATTGCACCTGTCAGCGTGATTACATCCAGACTTCAGGCACTAAGCACTTTCATCCAGAGAGCGGTGTACGATGTAAAGGTCGGTATGAGAATGGAAGAGCTCACCAGCCCACACACACACACCCAAGGACGTGCATCCTTCTTCATCTCCTTTTTTCCTCTTTCCCTGTCACACATGCACACACACAACAAAGAGCTGGATACATTTTTTTTTTTTATTGGGGAATCTATTGTGCAAAAAATCAGGTTAACAGTGAAAATAATTAACTGATATTTTAAGGTATGGTGATCACAAAGAGGGCCATCTGATGTGTCTGTGCAGATTTTATACAATTTATTATACGTGAGTGTAACGTGCTTTAAACTGGTGAAATACCGGGAATGAATGCAGCAATCAAAGAGATGCCGAGGGTAACTGTTGTTTTTTCAGAGCATCCCCAAAAATACTGCCATGACAACATCGGGTGCATCACACAGACTGTCAACAAAACACTTGAATATGTAAGTACTTCTCTTCGGGATTTCAGCCAAATATGGTAAAAAATGACATGATGACAGTGCCCTCTGTTGGAGACAGACAAGTTGAGCGTGAACTAAAAAAGGCTGATGAGGTGAATAAAGTCACGAGGGCCCAAAACTTGAAATGGTGCAACGTATCATGACAAATTAAAAAAACATATGATGATGAAGTATGGAAGGGTGTTTATTTTTTATTCCCTGGTTTGAGCGTCTTCAGGTTTTTTTCTGATAAGATGAGAAGTCATTTCAAATTATTTTTTTCATTCCTTTTTGTCAAAACGGCTTTCTGCCTTTCTGAAAGGCAGAAAAGGAGGAAGTAGATGATTCGAAATGGCCTCTCATCTTGTAAGGAAGGAGACTGGATGACGTTCAAACCAGGGATTCAAAATTAGAAAATAAATACCCACGATTGTAAAGCACACGTTGCCATGGTAACGTGATACGATGCGGCAAGGTGACACTCGCTCACACGCAATGTTTTACCAGGTGACGTCAGTAAGTCCCTCGGGGTTCATAGTTTGAGGCTTTGGGGGACGTTGGGATCGGGTTATGGGCTGGACCTCGGCTGCATTGTGGACGTATGTATCGTAAAGTGTGTATTTCAGGTTTCATGGAGGGAAGGGTTTCAAATACTCTGTCTAGTGACAACTAAACTAATTCAAAGAACTGAATGGTTAAATCAGTTCATAAATGTTTAGAATAAAAAGAAAAAAAGAAAATCCAATCGCATGTAAAGAAAGGTGATCTTTAGTTTTATTGTATGAAAATGATCGACCACTTTTATCTCATATAACAAACAAATTTAGAGCCTAAAATAGCAGCTGAAGAAAATAAAAACGTTACCTCTGATGTAGTGGCGGCCAAATCTGTTGCCAAACAGCTCCTACTGTGGGGAATATCCAACTCACCAAATATCTGTGTGCACTTTGTTGAGTTTGCATGAGCTACATACCAATACAGTCAACAAAAAGAGAGCCGTGATCAGTGAAGGGCATTTCAAAGTCTGCATCCGACACAAATACATCAATACTTCTTAATAAACCATGAAGGACGGGATGTGATATGTTGCAGGAATGCCATGCCTCTAAATACTCATGCTCTTTCACTTCTCCGCCCATCCCAGATGAGCAACCTCACGGAGCCCCAGAGTCTGCTGGATGAAATTGCCAAGCAGACATCGGGCGAACTCACCTCGGTGGAAGTGATCGCGTACGTTGAGGCCTTGTGTCGATCCGCATCAACGCTGGCTGCCGAAGAAAAGGATTACGCTGTCAAACCCTCGGTTATCAACTCAACTCTTACAGTAATCTTTGTTTACCATTCTTGCTTCCCGGTCAAAATTTAGCGTTTCGCTTTGAGCTGGTTAAATGGAAACTAGAAAAAACTAAAAAGTCTTTTGTGCCAATATATGTGCAATCTTTTGAATTGTATCTGAAAGATTTAAATCTTTCTCTCATGGGATGGAATTGTAGAGTAATGATAAGTGTTAATTAATAAAAGCCTTATGGAGTAAATATCATCATCAGAGACAAACCTGGATAGACATAATGTTCTTACCTTGATTAAAAACACCTCGCTGTAACAGCACATGATACATGCTGAACTATCACACACATTTCACACCAATGAATCGGCTTTTCATCAGAAACTGGTGAAAGCAGTAAACAACTTGGTTGAGAAGGACGAGCTGGTGGCTTGGAGCCGGATGAAAGAAGATCGTCGGGAACACACCATCACCAAGCTGCTGCACAGCGTAGAAGAAAGGGCTCTGACTCTGGCTAACAACTACAAAACTCCAGCTGAGATTGAAATCAAAGCATCAGAAATGGGTGAGATATTTATCAACAAATGGCGCTCTCACAGGCATTCCAATTATATTAAATGATCCTGCCAGTCATTACCACCTGTGTGCGGAAAGGGAAGTTTCAGAGAATTGTAATTTGGACACTTTAAATTTGTTTTAATCGGTGTCTTTTTATTTCCCCCCTCAACCACAGAACTGAAAGTCTTTACCTTTGATGTCCGTCACATGAAAGCCACACTGTCTGCGTCGATGGGGGGAGATCATATAAATCTAACTCCCAAACTGAGACCACAAGGGGACAGGAATGGTAAAGTAGTTTGGTGTGCATGGTCATCCCCGTACCCGTGTCATGCATACTGTTTTGCCACGTGTTGCTAAATGCCACTTATGTCTTATTCTCATTTTTCTTTATTGCGGAAGCCTTTAGGTGCAAGCGTTAGAATTTGCTGTAATTCAAACACCCACCTTGATATGACATTTAAGTTACTGACAGTAAATTGTTTGAATTAAACCCTTTTACAGGTTGGTCAGATCATACAACTAATTACTCATATTTCTCATACCGCTTTCTTCTCTGCGTGATCAAAGTTTTAAGCTTGACAAAAAAAAAAAAAATCTAGTAAGTAATTCAGACTCCCTCCCTTGTTTCTGCTCCATCAGGAAGCGTGTCGGTGTTGTTTGTGCGATACGACAGCATCGCTGACATCCTGAAGCCGAGCGGCGACCCGGGTGTCACAGACTACTCTCGCCGCGCAGAGGCCGGGGAAATCACTGTCAACTCCCAAGTCATCGCGGCCGCCGTCAAACCCGCTGACGTTTACCAACTTGACCATGTCACCTTCGTTCTGAAACACAACCAGGTAAAGACTACACAAGTGCTGATGCCGGCCGCACTGTGTTCCGCCGCTGCTCTCTTTATTCTGACCTTCTGAATGTGTTCCTGAATATATTTGACTTATTCCCAAATACAGTCAAATTCAAACAAACTCAGTAGTAGTATTTAGCGCTTTGTGAAAGATTTTTGTGCAATTTTTATACATTTCTTCCAATGACAGTTCAGGGGAGATTTAAGAGGAAAGGTGAACAGATGATGGATGAAGGCAGAGTAATGAAAGGAATAACCCTAAAAATTAATGTACTGGTATTTTTTTCTTTTAAAGATAATTAAACTGTTTGAGAAAGTGAAATCATTATTTTTGTTGCACCCTGGAGGCTTAGACCCGACAAAGGAGATGATGATTTATGTTGGGTAATGAAAATTGTCTGTAAATTGCCTTTAAACAGCAACAATCAATAATTTTGTGCTTCATTTTTATGCCGATTCCTTCTGCTTGTGGTGTTTTTCGTTCTTAAGCCTGTTCACTTGATTGAAGGATTTAGTGATTTAAGAAAACTAATTGTTAATGAATAAATATGAATGCTACACAAACTGCTTATACTAGTTTACTGGAATGCTAAAGATTTAGAGAATACATCTCAGCCTGAAGATACTGAAATTAAACTACATTTACATCTTTTTAATTTATTAATGATAGTTTTTATTATTTTTAAAGTAAATGTAGTTGCTTAGTAATCATTGTTTTCTCATTCAACTTACAAATTACAATTTATGGAAATATGTTGACCTCCGCTCTTAAGACGTCCATGTCAATTGTGGCAACTGTAATTTCTTTTCCCGCAAAGTTAGTGAACTCAAATGTCCTGCATGATATGACATTATAATATTCTAACAATAAGTCATTAAATGACAAGAGAATGAGAATAAAAAAAAAAAAAGTTCAATCGCAAAGAGGACACGGATGTGACCTTTTTAAATACCATCTCTTATGCACTCACACTTTTGTATATTGATTAATTTTAAGGATGAGACCTGCACGGCGTGTGGTATCACCCGGCAGCGTAGAACAAAAAACAAATTGACAGGACACGACGGACGGTTTACAGCGCCTGTGTTTTCCTCTGTGTCCCCTAAAGCCCGTGAACGCCGCGGCTGATGGGACCACGTGTGCTTTCTGGGAGTACGAGCCGGGCAGCTTTCGGGGCCACTGGGCCACTCATGGCTGTAAGACGGTCCACGTCAGCAGCAATGCGACCACCTGCTCCTGCGATCACCTCACACACTTTGCCATCCTTATGTCCTCTGGGCGAGCGGATGTGAGTTATCGTACATTAAAAACACTGCTGTGCATGTGGGGGGGGGGGGGGGGGTTCACATAACTCCACTGTGGCTTTATATTATTCAACAAAGTATTGGAGGAAAAAGATTCACTGTGCAGATGTTAAGATTGTTCTATGAAACATAATTTATATATATACATATATTTTTTGTTAAAATGTGCCGATTTTCGACAAGACTGAACCGGCGTCTGATAAAAAAAGTTACTTTTTTCTTTTACACCAATACTTGTGTAATAAGTATTGATTTCTAAATCAGGGTAGTAAACGTAATGAGTTGCAAGACATCGTTTCATGCAACACAAAAGGTAAAAACCCCAAAACAATGTAGCTACATTCCTATTTTGTAAGAATGAAAAGCACTGCTTCAACAAACAGAGGGTGCATTTATAAATATAGACTTATACGCCTTTTTTGTATCATATCAACAGATATTGTGTGCAACCCAACATATTGGTGTAACCGCAGCCTGTAGCCACCCGTGTTATATTGGACGCTTTCAAGCAGAAAACACAAGAAATTACTACTTCAGCATACCGTAAAACCCTGAATGAAACACCTCACTTTCCATTTGCTTCTCAGCTGGCGGCCCACAACACCACCCTGACCCGGATCACCCAGCTGGGCATGATCATCTCCCTCATCTGTCTGTCCATGTGCATCTTCACCTTCTGGTTCTTCAGTGAGATCCAGAGCACCAGAACCACCATCCACAAGAACCTGTGCTGCAGCCTCTTCATGGCCGAGTTCATCTTCCTGGTGGGGATCAACATGAACACTCACAAGGTGAGCTTCATGACGAACTCACAGGAAAATCCCCTGACTGGGTTTGAGTGTGTGAGAGGCACAGCTTTCTCATTTCGTTTAATGCTTTTGTTTGTTTTTCTAATTATCAGAACAACAACAGTATTATTTCTGTTTATCTCTTTGACATGGCAAGGCTTAGACTTTAGCAATACATCTCGTGAATTAGGATAAACAAACCCATATGACAATTCTTAATTATAGGGATTTAAATATCTGGGCTTTTACACATTATTAAAAATTGTCCAAATCTCTCTCCATCTCTTCATTTTTTTGTCTGTCTCTCGGCAGCTTTTCTGCTCAGTTATTGCAGGGCTGCTGCACTATTTCTTCCTCGCAGCCTTTTCCTGGATGTGCATCGAGGGCATCCATCTGTACTTGATCGTAGTTGGCGTCATCTACAACAAAGGCTTCCTGCACCGCAACTTTTACATCTTCGGCTACGGGAGCCCTGCTGTGGTGGTGGCCATCTCGGCAACACTGGGCTCCAAGTATTATGGCACCGATAAAGTGTAAGTACAAAGAGAGGTGGCGAGACAAACGTTTTGATACAAACCCCTATTTTCTAATGTCGTTCAGCGGTTTTCACAGAAGAAAGATAAACAAATTACATTAATTATAAATAGACGGGGACAGAGATTCGTTTTGGCCTGCGGGGACATCCAGGAAGTAGAAGACGCTTGGACGCCTCGTAAAGTAATAATTAGTGGAAAAGAAATTTCCGAGAGGTTTCAGGTTGGTCAGATCATACATTGAATAGTAATCTATATGAAAGTAAATCTTTTGTTTATTAATGTAAAATACAATTAAAAGATTGAGGTAATGCAAAAAATAAGTGCTGGTTGTTCATTACCGCGAGCAGGCGCAGCTTTTTCCACCCGATTGTTTTGGTGTTGGTAAGATAACGCTGTGTATCAGCCCATACGGTATTGCCATAATTAAGATCAGGCTGGATTAGACTGAATTCCATTGACAGAGGGCATTCCTGCTGCACAATGGGGGATTATTGCATCTAATGGAAGTGTTTGTTGAATAACACATTGATTTGTGTTGCAGGTGTTGGCTGAGCACAGAAAACCACTTCATATGGAGTTTCATTGGGCCGGCATGTTTGATCATTCTGGTAGGATCGAAGAATAACTGTTGGAATCGTCAAATAGGGATTGTTGCATCGATTGATATCAAGTTGATCCTGCCCGTTTCTTATGACGTTTGTTTTGCTCTGCGTCCACCAAAGGTTAATCTCTTGGCTTTTGGAGTAATCATCTACAAAGTGTACCGGCATACTGCCGTGAAAAGGCCGGAAATTAGCCACTATCAAAATATCAGGTAGGATTACATGTGCTCTTGAGGTCAAAGAATAATCAAAATCAAGCTGTAATTTCCTCATCTGGTGGATCAAAGCGGTTTCGTGTGTTGTCCATGTAGCATGTTGGTGCAATCAGCTGTTTGGCAACTCAAAACAAAGATATTTCGGTTAAAGTGAGTGTCCTCGCCCTCAGGTCCTGTGCCCGTGGTGCCTTCGCTCTGCTCTTTGTGCTGGGAGCCACCTGGACTTTAGGAGTGCTGCACATCCTCAACGAGACCACCCTCACTGCCTACCTGTTCACCCTGGCAAACGCCTTCCAGGGCATGTTCATATTCATCTTCCTCTGCGTCCTGTCCAGAAAGGTAAGAAGCTCGTCTTATAGTGAACTATAGTTCACATCAGGACAGTGGAAGTTAAATGAGCCGCTAAAGAGCATCATGGTGTATCATTATAGTTTGAGCAGAAAAAAAAAAAAAAACACAAGTTTTTATCGATTATTAACTTGTCAATACTAACCGTAGTTAAATACTATATTTGTTTTGATCCAATTCTGACCTTTTTGAATGTGTCATTCCAGATCCAGGAGGAGTACTACAGACTTTTCAAAAACGTGCCGTGTTGTTTCGAATGCCTGAGATGAAACATCACCAATAAAGCCTGATAGCTTGCACTTGTACAATAATAGTCGACACTGCAGCTTTTGCCATGTCCTATGACTCGTGTTTTCAGTTTTGAAAAATAATATGGGGGAAATTTAGAACAGATGTCCGGCAGATGAGAATACGCATCACTTATAGTTTGTTAACATACAAGTTTCCCCTTTTAAAGACTGCACTATGCATCATGTTTGTTTTACATACAATGGCAATAGCCTTCTGTATCAACGTGTTCATATATTCCATACACCTGAGAGTGATGCAAACATGTTTTCCATTTTAATTTGACCAGTTATTTCCATTACACAGCAAAGATCCTACACTCCCGTTGTCTCTGTTCCTTTCTGGTGTTTGAAATTGATTTTTTAATTATGAAAAATTAATGTGGCAGATTAAAACATGTTTTATGTGCAAAACAAAGTGTTGTTCAATGCATTCTTAAGATCACACAGTGTACAGTGCATTTGAGTTGAATTGTCAGGATTGTGTCCCGATGGTCGTAAGGAAGGTCGACGGCCCCATCTAGTGGACACAACGAGGAGTCATATATGACACACAAAGAGCTGGCAGCACTGATTATTATACCCACATGCATTCTCTGCACTAGCTCCTCTTTGTGTATTTGTTCGTGTTTGTAGCATGTTGGTCCGTATGACTTGTGTTGTAGCCCTTTAAAGGACTTGTGATACTGGGCTGTTAAAAAATAAATGTTTATGGTTGATCCTTTATTTTTTCTGTATTGTTTTTTCCTTATTGCTCCAATCACAGAGCATTGTTCTCTGCTGCAGGGTAAGAAGCCATGTGCTGAACAACAAACACAATTATTAAAAAAAATACCTCCAGTAAATGTGTTGCTGAATCTCTTTCCAATGAATTAAACCAAACCAAAGTATGGTACAACAACAAACGCTTGTTTTTGGTTTTATGAGAATTTAAACCAGCCAACTCTAGTCGATAAATTCAATCAATCGGTGTAATCAAACACATGAGAGGTGTTACACTGGATAAAAAAAGAGCAGTCACAAATATCGAAAATGAATCTCTGCCTTGTTTCGGCTTGTTCTTAGATTTCTTGTGCACCAATGTCTTTCATGCCTGTGCAAAAATGTATCCTTGCAAATAGTATATGCAGTACAACATCCTGCTCTAGCGCCATTACAAGTTGTTTTATTCAAATAGATCTGAAATTCCTCCTCCTGGTCTTAAGGAAGAGAAGGCAGTTGTGCAGGCAGTGTGGCATTAAAGACATCATCAGAAGTAGGATCACTGCAACAAATACACTTCTCAATACGCTTAATGCGTCCACACCCAGCAGATGAACCAGTTATAATCCTACAAATATTTAAAAACAGGCAGCTTAAACTACAAACAAAACATATCTTTAATGCAAAATATTTCCTTTTCTACATCCTCTGATTTTTAGACAAATGTCAAGAGGGAAAATACTGAATAATGGACCTATAGGAACTTTTAATACTTCCATTCGCATCCTTCTCCTATTAACACATTCACAGAACAGAGGCCACTGTGTGAGGTGCCATCTGCACATCTAAACCCTAAACTCATTTCCATTCATTCATATACTTACATATCAAGAATCAACTTGGGGTTCAACGCTTTCCCAAGTGTCCTTGTGCCGCGTGTATCTCACACTAGATCTTCATGTGTGACTCAAACAAGAACAAAGGAAAGATCTACAGGAAGTGAACCCCCATCAAGCTCGCCCTTTTCTCACCTCTCACCAGCACACCTGTTCCCACTTCCTCCGCCGTCTTCCCCTAATTAACGAGATCCCCCGGATCCCAAAATCCCGCCTCACTTGAAATAACTACATTTGGCTGACAAAGATGCCACAGAAACGCCCATCATGACACGACTAAACCCAGCCGATCTTCAGAGGCATTAATAATGCTTTCTCTGTTCTCCTCCGAAACAGGCTTCTTGTTTTAATTTGAAGGTAAAGACGTGGTGTTGGTGACCTCTACTGGCTGTTTGTAAAGAATAGCAGCTGGTCAGGGAGGCCTCGGGAGGAAAGGGGTAGGACGGCTGGATTCAGATTACACCAGGGACTCCTGTGATGTGCAATCCAAACATAAAGCCAAAGTACAACAAAAATAGATTGCCTCTCGGTGTCGTCACCCTCAAACTGAACACATAAAGGAGACCTTTAGGCTGCGAATAATTGGCACGAAGGGCAGTGATTTAGCACACTTCTGACGTTGCAGCGTCCAGGAGGAGATGTTTGTGATGCCTGGGGATGGTTTTATATTTCAATACCGGGAGTTTCTCCAGATATTCAGTTAAATAATAAACCAGCCTTCATCTGCTCTGCCTTCACTCCTCTGAGGAAATAGATCCAGAACTCCCCGCGTTTATCCCTTCATTCAGCTGTGAATGACTTGTTTATTGCATTTTCTGACTGATTACAAAATGAGGTTTCAAGTTTGTTATTTAAGTTCTATGTGGTGGTGAGATGTGACTGTTAATTCACTGAAATACACATTCAAGGTGCTTTTTATTAGTATTAGTATTCACGTTATACAACTTACTATTTGTAATCCATGTCTCCATATTTTACTTGTCTCATTACATTTTCAGTGAAAACCAGATATCTCAAAATGTGGTGATGTTTACTTTTCTGCTTCTTGAGCTAAATAAAGTATTTAAAACGTCTTGGAATAGCCTGGAAATAAAATGTGAAAAGCTGCAAACACATGGTGAACTTAAAGAGGATGATGCACAGTGTGGAGACTAGACGGGACATAACGTCGGGAAAATGAGAACAACTCAAACTAAATGCTGCAAACACATTCATTTAGTACTAATTCATCTTAACACATCATTAATAGTACAACACAGACACATAAAGCACTTTTACTTTTCATACGTTTAAATACTTTCTTCTTTTTATAGTAAGTTTACTTAGTGAAATTAGTACTTCAAAGGATCTGGATGCTTCTTTCACCACTTTTTTGTTTTTTATGAGGAAGAAGCAGAATGTAAATGTGTCCCTTTTAAACATATTAAAGCACAGTCAAAAAGTTTGATGCATGAACTATCACCTAAACAATATATTGTTCATTTTTACCTTTGGATGTTGTGTAACATTTGTCATCGCTTACTCACACAATTACACACAACAAACAGTGATGTAACACGCGTGTCACTGTGACAATGTCGCAGGTCAACAATCGCTGTGTTTCAACCTATAAACCACAAGCTCCCACAACCTGAATAGTGGGCGGCATATATATACAGGACACATCGGAAATATTGCCTTCACCTGCTCAGTTTCAACATGCAGGGCCTCCTGCTCTTCTGCCTTGTGGCTCTGGCCGGTAAGTTTTCATTGATTCATTCATCTTTATTTACTTGCTGCAGGATTTCAAAATCCAGCCATGTAAATTTTTTTGTTTGGTATCATTTTTGAAAATGACCGAAAATACCGAAGTTGATTGAGTTCATTTTTGCAACCATGATTCATTCCATCATTCAATGACAAACTTTTAAAAGTGGAAACCAGGAAAGGAAATAAATTATTGTAATTGCAGTGGGTCAATCATGACTAACTTCTATAGGTTTGTTGAATGTTTTAAAATTGTTTTTTCTTTTTACAATAGTACTGTTGACATTTTCTTCTCTGATGTCTTGTGCCTGACATTAAATATCTCTGGATATAATTCTGTGACATGTAATAAGGTAACTAAGATAAAAAATCTGCTCTTATAGTCACAAAGATGCTGATGAAGTGTTTTGACTTTTTTTCCTTCAGCAAGTCAAAGTGTCCATTATGGTGAGTCCTTAATTATTCATCATCAAAGTAAAAATACTATTTAACCAAAACCTTCTGTACTGAAGCAGTGAAATGACATTTCATGTTGGAAACAAATTTCAGAGCCTGGTCTGAGCCCGAAGAAAACATATAAGTACAAATATGTGGGAGACGTGAATTTTGGACTCGGTAAACCCAACCTCGCTGAGTCTGCTACGAGAATCTCATGCAACATCAAAATCGTCGGTGCGTCTCAGCAAACCTTCATCCTTCAGGTGAGATTGACAACAGAGTGCAAACCTTGTCAGAATGTGTTGTTTAAACGTGTTACTGAGTCACAGAGACAATGACATGCTAATCAGCTCGATTCATGTCTGATTCATTAACCAAGTTAAACAAATGCATCATTTATCAATCATTGAAGTGTCATTAGTTTTTTAGAGGCCAATTAAAAAAAAAAAATTGGTTGGGAAATAACTTTGCGGTGTAAAGTAGTTGTTCGTAAACAACTTAAAAGTCAGGTCAGCTACAAATGTTTGCGTATCAACAGATTAATAAAGAATCCTCATCTTGCATCACCTTTTTTTCAGCAGGGTAGTGCAGACATGTTTTTGTCATTTTCTGGTGGGCTACTGATGCCACCAGTTTTTTATCTGACATAGAATAAGACAGATTTCCCACTGACTTGCTACAAATAACACAATTTTATCTCGGGTTAAAAGGTTTCAGATTTTGCCTTCGAAGATTTCAATGGCGTTAAGGGAAGAAACCGCTTCACCGCTGTGCCAAAGCTCACCGAGCGCATCGCCTCGCAGCTCGTCAAACCCTTCATGTTTGACTATGTCGGTGGACACGTTAGTAACATCCGTACCTCTGCGAAGACTTCTGACACTATCGTCAACCTTGTGAGAGGAATACTGGGTCTGTTCCACGTGACCGTGAAGACCACACAGAGGATCTATGAGCTTGAAGAGGTAAGGTTTCTTCTGACAAGTAAGCTCATCTCTGCAAATAAGAAATAATAAACAAAAAAAAACATGTTTGATTGTGTTTGTAGTCTAGCATCCATGGCGTGTGTCCGAGCCATTACGCCACTGAGGTGAACGAAGAAACAAAGGACATGGCCGTCATCCAGGTTGTGGATATCAGTAACTGCAGAGAGAAGGCAGCCATCTACAAGGGAATGGCCACCGCCGTGCTCGACGACGTCGGCAAACAGGTCTGTCCGTCTCACCCGCGAACGTTCCCACAGTCGCGAATGAAATGAAGTGTCACATTTGTTCGTGTTGTCCTCCCGATCCAGAGAGGGGAATCTATCGTTTCCACCGTGAGGTGTGTTTACACGGTCAAGCCGACGGCAGATGGGGGTCTCATCACCAGGGCCCACGGCCACGAGCAGCAGAACTTCAGTCCCTTCAACGTGAAGGGCGGCAACTTCAAGATGGAAGCAGTGTAAGGAAATGTCGCGCGCGCGCTCCCCCTGCGATGCCTGTCCGCCAATGTAAATGGTCTGTTTTGCTTGACCTGGTCTACAGGAATGAGATGGTGCTGCTCAGCGTGAATGACACGGTGGGAGCCGTGGAGCCCGGGCCGATGGAAAGCAAGGGCAACCTGGTTTTTATGTTTACCGATGCAGAAATCAACCTCCCCATTGTGATGCAGAACCTCGAAGACCCGATAACAAAGGTAATAAGGACACGCTGCTGTGACGTGAAGATATCGCTAGAAGGCTGCAGGGAAACCTGTCAAAACTAGGAAAACAATTGAATGAGGACAAGAAATCTTGTTGAGAAATCAACTTGCATCAAAAGCATTAACTTTCATAACCGTGAAGTAAATCTAAAGAATTTCAATAACCTGTCCACAGAGGACCTAATTGTAGGGCGACATTTACTAACTAATCATCAATCATCGTGTTCCTTGAAGGCTGCTGAGTTGATCAAGCATCTGGCTGAGGCTAACCGTTATCACATTGATAGCACGACATCTGAGGACACGATAAAGCTGTATCAACTGCTGCGAGCGATGCCCTATGAAGGATTGGACATTTTGTGGAAGCAATTTGCAGGAAATGAAGAACAAAGGTGAGAAGTTGGTCAGTGGCTTGCCAGCAATGGATAAACAAAACCAAAATATGCTCAATAAGCATTTCAAATATTAATACATAAGATACATGATTTCAAATGGAAATTCAAAATATGACATTCGGATATTATGAAAGTAGAATAATATTAAAACAATTTAGTCTTAGTGTCCTTGAAACTGACTTTCTGTTTCTTGTGAACAACCAACTGTCTGTCGGATTCTCTTTCACATGTGACTATTAATGACAAAATATAAATCTGTCCAGAATACACAGGAAGCTTTGTGTAGGTCACACAGTACAACACAGGGTCATGCTGTGAAGGTTGGGTGGTGCACAGAGCTTTAGAGATGTTATCCTTCACTAAACTCGACAAAATGATTTCAGTTACTCCAACATGACATTACATGCATGATTCCTTATTGTGTGAGGCTTGGTGACAGAAAGGTGATGACTGACAGACCGCTTTCCTCACTCGTTAAGATTAAGGTCGTACTCGACGCCTTGTTTTTCATCCTGTAAAAGTGCAATTAAACAATTACTTTATTTCTCTTTACAGATCATTCTCATCTTTAGTGCTCTATGATTCCCATTTTCTCCCCCTTCTCAATCAATTAGACGTTGGTTCTTAGACATGATCGTGGAAATCAACGATGCCAGAATCCTGAAGTTCCTGCAAGCGAGGTTCCAGGCGAGAGACGTGACCGCGAGTGAAGCTTGGCAGACCCTGCTGCTGGCGTTCAACCATCTCCAGACTGATGCTAACTTGGTTGAGATGGCTAAAGTGAGTTAAGGCTAAAGACACCAAACATCCAAAAGAGGCTCAACATCTTGTCTGTGTCTCCATGTATGGGGGAGGGGGGGGTTGTATGTCTGTGTCCAGGGGGGACATTGTCTCATTACCCACCTGTGACAATACCACACAATGATTACAGACCATTTCAAAACATTTCTCTTCTTCACAGATGTTCCTGGACATGCCCTTCTGCAAATCCGATGTGGAGTTGTGGCACACTGTGGTGCTTTCCTATGGCTCCCTGGTCTACAAGCACTGTGCCTATGCTACACCGTGTCCGGCAGCTACTGTTCAGGTGATCAAATGACTTTTGACCTTTGTACTATAAAGTCATTTGGTAGGTTATGAGAACAAGGCTGTCTGGTATTCAGTGAGTAAAATCATAATGTTGAACATCTGTTGTAGCCACTGCTGGACATGGCCGTGGAAAGTTTGAGGATCCGTAACCACGACGACATGGTCCTCGCTCTGAAAGCCCTGGGGAACGCGGGTCATCCAAGCAGCCTTAAAACCATCATGCGCTTTCTCCCCGGAGTTGCTGCCACGCCCGTGGATCTGCCGCCTCGTGTGCTGAGCGCCGCCGTGCAGTCTATGAGGCTCATAGCTGCCAGAGACCCTCTCAGTGTAACTATACAGAATACGCAGGAATAAGAGCTTATTATGTGCCAGGCTTTTATACAAATCGTGTTCCTGGTAATTACAGGAGCTGTCCTCCGTAGTCAAGAAGAAAATGCCACAGTCTATAATAATCCATTGTGGCAGGTAAGATTAGGCTCAGCAATTAGGTGAAAATGGCAGGTGATTCATGCTACATGTTACATCATAGTTACATTTTGGTATTTTTTAAATCTTTTCACTGACTATACCTACAACAATTACAGTAATCGGCCTTTTTAAAGTTCATAAACGTTCAAAAATAATGTGAAAAGACTGTTGGAACCTGAAAAGAATTTCAGAACAGCGGGTCATTGAATGTGAAATCTTTCTGAAATCCTAATTGTTATTATACTTGTGTGTTCAGGTTCAGGACATCACCATGAGTCTGTTCCTGCAGAAAAACAATCCCACCGAGATTCGCATGCTAGCATTCATGATCCTGTTTGACACTAAACCGTCAATGGCCGTGGTGTCCATTGTGACTGTACATCTGCAGGAGGAAAAAAACCTCCATGTTATTAGTTTTGCATACTCGTACTTGAAAAGCGTTTCCAGATCCAGCACCCCAAACAACCACTTCCTGTGAGTAAAACAACACCAAAACAATTGGCCGTGATCGTTGGAATCACGTTACTTCCGATATACTCCAGCTTTCAACATTCATTTTTTTGTGTTTTCTAAAATAGCTCAACCGCCTGCAACGTAGCGGTGAAAATCCTGGGCCCCAGATACAGCCGTCTCAGCTATCACTACAGCAAAGCGATACACATGGACTGGTTTAATGGTATGCTCAAATATAGACTTTATAGGATTTCCCTGAAATAAGACACATGACAATTGTTTTTTTTCCCCGATGCAGATGATTTCTTAATTGGCACGGCCACTGAAGTATTCATGCTGAGAAGTGCAACAAACATCTTTCCAACTGAAATCCTGATGAAAGGAGAATTTTATTTTATCGGTAGAATTCTGCAGCTGATGGAGGTACAGTGTTCCACATTGAAGGTTTCGTTGAAGATGAAGTGTCGACCGGTACTCATCTGTTATTTTTCTTACGTTGCAGTTGGGTATCCGTGCCGATGGGCTCAAGGAGCTGTTTGCAAACGGCATCCCTGGTTTTAAAGGAGATCTTGGTTTCAGTGACTTTCAGGCCGTTCTCAATGTGGTGAGTTTAACAACAGCGTCATCAACCGCACTTTAATGCGTCCGCCTCATTCGCTTGTGTGACCACCGCGCTGTATCATTTTCAGCTTAAAAACTGGGAGGTTCTGCCCAATGACAAGCCTGTCCTGAGCGCATATTCACGGGCCTCCGGACAAGAGTGGTTCTTCGCTGATCTTAAGAAAGAAACCATCCAGAACATCGTCAAGGTGGGAGAATAAGTGGAAAACAGTCAACAGAACAGACTACTTGGGTATAAAGCCTGCTACACGATGTTCTTTTGTGTTGCAGTTCTTCCGTCAATCTGCAAGCAAAGGGAGTTTCCTGTGGGCCGCGATTGAGAATCTACAGAAGGGAGTGTCGTGGCACCGTACCAAGCCCTTCCTGATCGTTGAGGTTCGCTACTTCCAAGCTACTATCCTTGGTCTCCCATTGGAGATAAGCAAATATTATGAGACCATCAATGGAATCAGTGTAAATGGTGAGTGAGTCAAATCTGACTGCACACGACACCGTTCACCTCATATCTGTGTATATCGATCACTAAAAGAGTGTATGTCATTTCATATTTTCTTAACACAGCCACAGCCTCGATCAATCCCCCACTGACTGAACGTCTTGGACAACTGTTTACGTCTGACATTTCGCTGGAGACTGACGGTTTCATTGGGTAAAATACTTACTGTTGATTTGATTTCAACTTCTAGCGCTATCGATACTAATTATGTTGTATTACCCCCACTAAATCAACCTCTTGTCTTTTAGTTATACAAAGGATTTCTGGCTTTACTACGGTATCAATACAGAGCTGTTCCAATGCGGTTCTGAGTTTAAAGCCAAAACACCTATTGCAATCCCATGGAAGTTTTCTGCCAAGATCAACATTGCAAAGAAGAAGTTTGAACTCAACTTCCCTCCATGTAAAAAAGAGTTTAACCTCCTCTCATTGAGGTATGTATTATTTCGTCTAGTCATCTATGAGGTCTCCCTGACGCTGAATCCAGCAGCGGGGTTTGAGCTCCCGCTTTGCAGCTCACTAGATAAACTGCTACAAGATAGTTACTATAGCGTTTCATGTTAGATTCATGACTCTGAATTAGTTCATTCCTTCTTCCAATGAATCCAAATCAACGCTATGCATAGTAGGCATAGTGTTATGTTACCATGATGCTCTAATGGGGGGATTTGGACGGCTCGTATAAAGGACACAAAAACACAATGATTCTTGGTGCCGGGAGACTATAGGCGAATGAAAATGAAGGTATCAAAGTATATTCAATTTCTCCCTATTAACCCTTGTAAACAATCCAGCCAGTTTGCAAAGTGTACTAGTTCTTATCTTTCTTTCCACCGGACAGCTCCAACGTGTATGCAGTCAGCAGGAACATCGAAGAGCCAGATTTGGATAAAAGGACTCCAATGATTCCAGACTCCAACGATGAAGTCTTCCAGAAAGGCCCAACAGTTGAGACGGCTCAGACAGATCAGGTACAGTCAAAATGATTTGTCAGATTGCTGTTAGAGTTGAACTAATTAACACTTTTCAGAACTCAAAACAGATGGACGTCTTTGTGATTTTCAACCAATCCGACAGATCCTGACACAAGGCAACTGGACACAAAAAGACAAAATGTGTGTTGAGAGTAACATTTATGGAGCCGGTGTCTGCGTGGAGTATGACTTAAGGAGGGAATTTTATCATGACGAATATCCCCTGTACTATTTCCTGGGATACACCCACGTGGCAGTCAAAGTACTACCAGGTATGTTTAACAGGTACAGCATTTTGCATCATACAGTACCGTGCTGTCCAAAAAACAACATCATACACTCACACAATGTTTAAGAGAACGCAACAAATATTTAGCGGCTCAGGCAGACAACTGGTTTCACACTGCTGAACTTACAAGACACACAATAAGAGCTAGTCACCAAATTAAACCACTGGACTGCAAAAACAAGATTTTGAGTGAGGTGTTACACTTTATTTTCTGTTTTTTACAAATTTTTGGGGTTGTGTTTGATTTTTAAAGTAAAATTAAATAGCCTTTAGACATTCTTTTCTTTACTCTTTGCCAATGTACCTGTGCAATTTTACCAGCCCAAGCCATCAATGCTGTTGACAAAATCCACTTTGAGATTAATGCCGGCCCGAGCAGCCATCCAGCCAGCGCACAGGAACTGCTTGAGTCTCTTTCTCAGGTATTTCGCCAGCCTTGAAATTACCCAAATTCTAAAACATGGAGCAGATGCAGTTTGTTTTAAGTTCACACAGGAAATGAAGTAAACGCTGGACACACAAGAATCAACTGGACTGCTTTCTATCTCACTCAACAGATGGGAAATTCAACATTTGAAGCCGTGTTCAATGTCAATGCATTTGCCGTGAGTGGCGCCAAGAAGCCAGAGGGTTACAATGCAGTCTTCTACTACACCACCGAAGAAGTGAAAAAAACCCAGCTGGTTGTGTCTCATGTTAAAGAAAACAGCAACTGGAAGATATGCATCGATACCTCTGTGAAGGCCCTTGTCGGTGCAAAGGTAAAGAAATTTAACTAATAACATATGTACATTAATATCATTGTTATGGCAGCATCGGAAGTGACCATGACAGTGTAGCATCTGCATACTGCATATTTAGCCAAATAAATCTCTTCAGATTCAATGTTATTTATACATTTAAAGTCGTACTCCTTCGTATGATGAAGCCAGGTCTCTTGTCTTTGATTCAGGCAAACATTAAATGGGGAGCGGAATGTCAGTCCTATGAAATGTCAATAACATCTGAAACTGCGCATCTGCCTGGCACCTTGCCGACAATCAAGGCCAAAATACACTGGAGCAGGATGCCAGAGAAGGTGACACAGGCTTGCTCAAGGTGAGCCTCCGAGGAATCCAGGTGAAGTGTGTATCAAGAAATATCAAATGTGAGGAGGAAGAGGAGATCGGGCCGAAGAATGACTTTGATTCACTCACTTTGCTTTACATGCTCACATAATGTCTGACGTGTGTTGTTAAAGAAGATTATCTTTTTTGTTAACTATTATTATTTCTGATCTCTGATCTCCCAGACTTGAAAGCTACATTCCAGGTATGGCTCTGCTTCTCAACTTCTACCAAAAACAAGAGAAAAATGCCGGGCAGGAGATTTCCGCATCAGTAATCGCCAGCTCAGCAGACAGCATTGATGTGAGGATTCAATTACCAGAGGTATTAAAAGATAGAATGCACCAACTACACTTAGCTGGAAAGCTTGTATTGATTGCAGTATTTAGATTAGTGTGTAACTTCTTCTTCGTCTTGTCATTAGTACACGATCTTCCGCCAAGCCATTTCATTTCCAATGCCACCAGTCATCTTTCAGGAGTTTGAACATGACAACACAACAATGGACAGCTTTGGACGTGCATAAAAAACATGTGAGCTACATGAAAGTGTTATTTTAAGCTCAATTTTATGTTCATACTAAATTTCTCTGTCTTTTTCAAGATTCTCATGCATGTGTTTGTATGTGGGGATTGTGTTTCTATGCAAAGCAGATACCCCGAAACAAGCAACGAGTTGCACAATTCATAATTGCTTTTTTAAAATACGTTTTGTGCAGCAAAAAGCCAACAAAGCCCAGATGGGAGCCAGATGCCTCTATTCACAGTGATAACGCTGCAACCAACTGTGATGAAAGTGGGAATCATAAAAGAGGCATCAGTGATCCGTCAGATGTCATCAGTTTGGAAATAACCTGTAAAGGTCATGAGTAATTCATTATAAAGCATGGTCATATTTTGGGAATCCTATTTAGAATATTGTGTAAATTCATGCTTGTGTTGCAAAATATTTTATCTTCATAATTGACTCACTCAAACTTGTTTTAGCCAGTTCTTTTATTTGGATTCTATCTATTTAAATCTAAATCTGTATGTATGTGTATTCAGAAATAAATGATTGATGTACGGTATTATTGTAACTGGGGTTTGATCTTTGCTCGTTAATAAATATCAAAATATCCAGTTGTTCTGATGAAAAGTACTGATGAAATCCATGGAAAACCCAGACTAAGGCATAAAAAAATCTCCTATTTTTTAAGTTTTAATTTTTTGTCATGTTGAGTTTACAGCTTTGCTTCTTCTAAGAAAAAGAAAGAAACCATCCAACCAACATTTTGCACAGTATTTGCCAATTACAATTCTCCTACAATATGTAAGAGATGAAGTGGAAACTGCACAAAACACAAAACGGTTGGCAGGTTTTTCTGCTTTAACAGCCAATTTGGCAACAAAACGTTCTTTGTTAACAGCTCCTGTTATTCTCTAAATATCCCATTTGATTGTCAAAATGCTTGTGACTGAGCTTTGGATTCAGCGAACTGGATGATAACTGACCTTTTTTTTTCTTTCTGGAAGAGACGGATGTTTACAAGGTCCGTACGACCTGCTCTGTTGGTTTGGTCAACTCGACAGAACACAGCTGTTTGCAGATAGCGGCACACAATGTCACACTGCATGCGCTTAAAGTTCACTGCCTCTGCCACACAAAGCACTCAGTGCCCTTCGGTGAAACATGCCAGAGGCTCACTGGACAGTTGAACTTAAATTTGTCTTAATATTCAGAGATCTGAAAGAAGAGATATGACTTGGATGAAAGATTTTAATTACTGCCTCCTCAACTTTGGGTCAGAACAAATGGCATGTGTCACTAGCCGAAAGATGATTGCATTCTAACCAAAGACTGGGTCGTCCTAACTGCTCCTGGCTCCGCTTCTCCCGCCTGCGCTGATTTAGCCAGATGGCGTCGAGTCAAAGAGAAAAGACGTTGCCATGAGAGTCTGAACAGGATGAGCACAATTATTATGGCGCCATTATGTTCCATTTACATCTATAATATCCTGCGAGGCTTTCAAGTGCGAGGTTGACAGGCTGATTGCGAATCTGTTTTTCCTACGTCAAGATTCACATCACCTCCCGTCATCTCAAGGACCAGGACACCCTGACCTTGTGTTGACAGTTGAAATCAGCTGCTTAGAAAGCATTACGGAATGATTGATCAGGTCATTTCGGGGGGAGGTGTGATAGGCCATCCCTTCCTTTTTACTGCGGCTCACTGTGTGATTGTGACTTGCCTCATTAGTCAGACTATGCCAGCCCGGCTAAAAGCCATCTGAGAGTAGCTGATAATAAAACCATGGTTACAGACGTTTTTGTGCAATTGGACAATTATTCCATGTTGGAGGCACAAAAGGATTCAATTCTAAAAACCCACTAAGAAAGAGTAAAACGTGTTCACTTTGAACAGTGTGGTAGTGTACTTTAACCATAACCAATAACCATTGTGCTTTCAAAAGATGCTGTGACTTCGACCTCTTGAAGAAGTCCCGTCTTTTGACATTGACAACAGGCATAATCCTGTGTCCTGTATGCATGTGTGAGAGCGCACGAGTGTGAGCACTAGAGGACAGTGTTTACCAACCATTAAAAAAAAATCTGCCTGGCCCCACTATTTGCTCAGTTCACAGAGAAAGCTATGCAGTGGGTGTTGACATTTTGAGGGTAAGTAAATATATGTCTTGGCATGGTCAAATAGAGGGCACATGTTATATTCAAACAGAAGAATACTATTAAAATAGTTTCTGACTATTCGTGTTATGTTAATGAACAGCAAACCACAGTGTTTTCATCGCGCTGTTATCGCTTAACAGGTTGGTTGCATGGGCACTCTCATATCATAGTTCCAACTGAATTTTTAGGACCAAGGGGAGCTGGTTTGCCGTCGCGTGAAGACGAGCATTATCGAATGATAAATCGGGTAATTTGGATGAACCGTGACCTGGATTGTTTTTTTTCCACCAGCACTGATCTGATACGACCCCCCCCCCCCCCCTCCCCCCTCTCTCATCAGCCTTCTAATCGGAGGTGCACTGGAACAAGTCGGCGATGAGTGGAGGCTCATGAGTAGATTGTTTTGTTAATATTGTATAAACATGTAATTACCGCAGAATTACGATGTATCCTTGCTTATTTATTCAAATGTGCTAATTATGGTTAATTCTCTTTCTTTTCGATAGCAGGTACAGGGGATTACGTAGTTGTCTTCGTTGAGAAAAGAGTTGTTGGGATGGAGTTTTAAAAAAAATCCTTTTTGTTACCAGTTAATTCAACTTGGGGGGTTATTTTTAAGTGAAAACTGTTCCTAAGTGCATTTTTAGAATTAGTGGTTTGCCCCAAGCTGCCAAAGTTGCAACAACTGCACTGTTTTTGAAGTTTTAATTGCATGTTGAAATAGACTCCGGCTTTGCGTGATCCTGAACAGGACAATTTATATAGAAAGTGGATAGATAATGCGTGGATTTTATTTTAATATTAGCACATAACTGATGTATTTCAAACCATGCTTTGTAGATCAGATAATACACTAAGTTCGTTTACCCAAAAAGTAATTATAAATGTTTGAGGCTTCTCAAATTAAACAAGACTTGTTTTTCTGCAGGCTGTGATTCTAATTTTAGGTAATGTAATGCTTCCATTATTATACAGTCGAGAGGGGTTTAATTCGTTAAAGGCTTGGCCTGCAGGAAAGACACCGATTATTTTGTAGAGGACAGTTTATAGCCACCATTCCGCCTCTGAGGGGCAGTGGAAGGTGCTTATAGTGAAGAGAAGTCTACTCCTTTGAGTAATGGGTTAAACAGAACAAAACAGAAACTAGATCACAGTTTTGTTGGAACAAAGGTCGGGATGAGCTTAATTGTTATTGCCTAGTGCATTTTTAAGATTTAAGATAAGATCAACCGTTATCTTGTATACATGTTGATTTGTGTTGGAATAGTGTTTCATAGAACCTAATTGCTGCAGTACCTTACTATGGAGACGTTGTTGGTGTGTACAGGCTGAATAATATATTGACCGTGTGTACAATAGGATGGTGTTTTAAAGCTATGCTGTACGTCTGGACGATCTTATATATGTACGCAGAGCAAGTACCAAGGTCCCTTTACTGAGGTCATATCTTTTCAATTTCTCTGAGATGTCTAAAAAAGCACATTAAAAACTCAAAAAGCGTGCCAGTGGCTTATAGTTGCAGTGAAGCTCCTTGCCACCAACCTGAATAAGCCCACCCGGACTTAAACCCCTAACAATAATGGTCTTTAAAGGAAATGCGCACACACACGCACTGTAGCTGGTGAGCATAGTGGAGAATTTAGCAGTGGCTAAAACCGCAGATTTTTTTTTTTTTTTTCAAATCATAATCTTTGATCCTCCAACGCCGTAATTCTGTCTGATAGCAGAGCAGGCCAAACACATCCATGGTTAAATATCTGTTAGGCGGCCTTCTCACTGATCAGACCTGATCACCATTATTGCAGATGAACACAATGTGCAGTACGAGTCCAAAGTTTGGATTCAATGAGGAGGTGGACTGCTACTGTAACATGTAGATTTCATTCAATTTCCCAAATAACTATTTCGGAGAAGTTTTGAATTAAGGACATTATGTGCAGTCAATCATCCAGGGGGGGGCACTGTTGATCTTACAAGTGACACAAGGAGCCTTCTTTTCTATAAGATGTAATGTCTTCCTATTCAGATCAGTGCTGTTCTTTCTCTTTTTCTTGTCCTACTTGAACCACAAATGCAGATGCACACATCAAAGTGGCATGTCAGAGAGTGAATCTTGGAATTACACTTTATGCACATGGGGACGATGTACAATATCATGAGAGGCATCCCTTTTATCACAACATCCATTGTTTGTGCGTGGAGTGTCAGAGACCTGATAACACAGTTCTTGCATTATTAAGAACCCTTTCCTCCTCCCCACCACACCCCAAATAAACTTTACATAACCGACGAAGAATACAATCTGAAAATCTGCCCCACTGCCAAAGTACGTAACTCAGTTCCCCTTCTCCTCCTCTGAATCAAAGTGACGACACGAGACGATTGAGCCACATCCGCCGCCCCGTGAAAGAGCAGCGCTGAGGTAACTGTTCAGCAGCCGTGACTACACTAATTCTTCATGTGCAGTCCTATAGGCTCAGAATTTACGGTGAAAGGAGGCGCCATTCAGTGAAAACAGTGAAAGAGTGGTCGCCATGGCAACCACCCAGTTGATCAAGATTCTAGGCGATAAAGACAAGGGGAGTTCACTGATGTGGTGCTCGTGCATGTGGTTTAGAATAATATGAAAACACACACATAAAAAAAACTGTTATCAGGTGAGATTAGTCTCAAGTTTGGATCTTTGAACATGTTATGTGGTATGAAAGCATCTAGCGGGCAGATTTTATTATAGTTAGTAAACGTGTGCATACTGAGGTGAGCATATGGCAGGGCAACACGGTGATTAGAGATTAGCTGCATGACTGGAGGCTCGCAGGTTTGATCAGGTTTGATCCCTGCAAAGACCAGAATTTACACTGTGTAATACACTGACGGTGCGGTTCATTCAACCACACAGTAACGAGATGCAATTAAGAGTTTCTACAACAGGAATGGTTAACCCATCAGGAACAAATCCTCCATGTAGCCTTTGGAATTAGAAATGGAGCAAGGAAATTTGGTAGAACTTGATCTGCTCTTAGTTTACTGAATATTCTCAGTGGAGAAAGAACATCAGAACTATACTGAAAACATGCAGCTGTGATGCAATTAGGGTTAATGTTTTAGAAGAGATGGAGAGGCAGTGGAAGCCTGGCGCTGTTCAAAGTAAAGAAATAAAAAAAATATCAAATAGGAGAACATAAAATGCTTCCTTATTAAGTAACTTGATGATGTTTGGTAATCCTTAGAGATGTAGCAAAATAAGGACTCGTGTGCTGCAATTATTTCTTGGAGCATAACAATAACCAGAAGAGACACTGCAGTGAATGAATAGTACACATGTTTGTGTATGGATTAAATAAAGAAGAAACAAATGGTTTAAGCCAACAGACTCCTTCAGCTCCGCTGTCACAAGGGCTGATACAGGAGATCATTCCTGCCCAGTGCAATGACACTTTACAATAAATCATCTCTGGCTAAATAACGACGATAACAACCCTGTACTTCTGTGATGTTGCGGCTCTTCCTCTTCCTCTTTTACAAATTATTATTATTGCACTGTCTTGAAGGTTATTCTTTTGTTTTAGTTTAGTTTATTTTATTTTATTCAATAATTTAATTTTTTGTATCCTGTTATATTGTATATAATGTGTATCTTTTAATTCTGTTTTGTTCCCTGTACATGCTGCTGTGATACCAACATTTCCCTCTTTGGGATCAATAAAGTATCAATCTATCTATCTATCTTAATTAATGAGCTTTAGTGGTAAGCTTAATTATTTTTACCAGGATACAATATTCTGTTTCCAGTCTTCATCCTAGGCTTAGCTTATGTACTCTGGCAACGTAAATAAAGTCAACTTAACAATGTGACTATCTTGTTCTTTTTTGTAATTTAATATAATAAATTATCTAAAAACATATTTGTTAAAGAATCTAACTTTCAGGCTAATGGGTGGGCATTGCCACAAACAGGGGGGATTTTTTAGCCCCATGTAGCCTGTGAATAATCATACATGACAAACATAAACATAAAAAACAACAATGTCCACCTTATATACTACATGCAGGGTTTCCACTGTTTGGTTTCTGTGAAATAAGGTGAGCAAGTGTCCTGTTGAATTGATATAACGAGAATGTCACGTTCCTCGCTGGTCAGCTGAGAAGCTTGCCTTCTTTGAGGTGACACGCGACAAAGAAAGGGACTTTTCACCAAAAGACATCCCAGCCGGGTGGAATCTATAGGGCTGTACCATGCAGCAGAAACACCCCATAAAGGAGTGAGATGCCCAAGTGATTTTTTAAAACCTGTGCGGTGAAGTAACCTTTTCCCTATAAAAGATTTTTAGACCAAATGAAATTCTTCTTTTCTTGTCTTGCATCAATTACCTATAATATGAAACGTAGCTAATGTGGTCTTTGTGAAAGCACGGCATTCATGCTTTTGCTAATGTCCCATCCAACGGCAATAGCCAGAAATTAGAGCATTTAAACTGCTTAAAATTGTTGTTTTGCTTTCTCTTTGCTAATATGCCCATTATATTCTTTGTGTGAGAGTCATTGACGGTGCATGTACTATGTTACCCCATACGGGGATAATATTTCCTGTCTTCAGGTTGTATATCTGAATAATTTCAACACATATCTAAATTGAGCAAGCAGGCATGATACAATGTGTTTGCCTTTTATAAAATGTGAGACGTCAGACACAATATTGTGATGTGATGAAGCTACAAATGTGCTCTTCCCGTCAACTTGATTTAACACACTGTTAATAAGAAGTAGCATAATAAATGACGGTGTCACCACCTAAAATAACTGAGAGAATTTCAATTTTGCAACTATCAAACATTTTGAGACGCGCTGTTAAAAGATGTGCCTAATCTGCATTGCACTTGGCATTTTACTGCACTACTGCTGCCATGTCTGCTCTCAGTGGAGCAGAATGATTAAAGTAACATTTAGCAAAGCAACTTGACAAGTTGACTGTGGCTGCACAGCCTTGAGACATAAATAGGTGTAATCTGAAAAACACACACCGCAGGGTCTCTATCGAAACACAAGGCACACAAATGAGCGCAAAGACGAACATCATAATCGGCCACGATAACTGTGACAATGACACAGGTCCAACGGAACACCATCGAGCGCCAGAGACAATTTCTCGTGGTTCAGAGAGCTCTTGTTCACTGTTTTTTTTTTTTGCCGACAGGCAGCTTTTCTCACCTTACACATTTTACACTGAGGTTCTGAATCCCCGGAGTGACAAAGCCGAGCTACCGGCTGCATCACTGCGTCGAACGTCTGTGTTATGTGAGTGTCAAGGATTCAGAGAGATCATTTCATCTGTCAACCGCTCCCTTTATTGAAATGACAGAATTCAGAGGACATTCTTGTCATGTGTAACTCCGCATTAGTCCGTAAAATAGAAGCAGCTGGTAGCCACTCAAGTGTGTCGGTCCACCACTTTGGTCCAGAATAAAATAAAAGAGGTAACCTTTTCTACAGATCTTTATTAAAAACACTATTTTCAAAAAATAATACATTCTTACCTTTAAATTAAAAAGATGACAGCGTAGACATGGTGCGATAGAGAGGGTTAAAACATGTAACAATTGTCCGTTGGACTGGCTTCACTGACCGCCTGACTTTTTCAACATTTGAAATCCAATTATCGGATTAGTTGCTATAAAATGTTTTGTGCCCCACAGAATAAATAGTGTTAGCTCTGTTGATTCTCAGATATGAAGCCAAAACAAATGTCAGATAATAAGCGCACTGTCCGCACGTTGGTTTATGACCTAATACCTGCGTAACGAATGGCTTTACCGTAAGCCTCGGTGTTTTGTTTACTGCTAATGAGCTAAAGGGCTGAACCAATATGTTAATCAGGGTGAACAGAAGACCTGCCTAACAGCAGCTTTTGTGATTCATTTCTTTGAGCAAGTTAGCGTTATTTCATTAGCATTTAGCATCTAACATCTTCCTCGGATAGCCGCGCAAAGTCAACACGTCCAACAATTAAAACGGCACGCTTCAGTTCTGTTTTCAAGCGTTGCCACAAAGAAATCCACTGTGAAAGTGAAACAATTGGAGATCTCGAGGCTCAAGCGCCTTGCGGCAAACAAGTAAACATGCGAACAGCGACGTTTGGTTGGATTAAAATGGATTTGTTTGTTGGCACAGGACAAAGAAAGTTCCAACAACAAACCAGACATCAGTGATGGGACTAATTTGTCGGGCTACCTCACCGCACCGTTCTTAAGCCTCCAGTTACCAAAGACATTGTAAGTACTTCATGTCAACAGTGCAAAAGAAAAAAAGGAAGATTTAAGAGTAACTAGATGGCTACAATGATGTTGTGCATCCATGTCCAGGATTAATGGGCTTGATACTAATGGTGTTGGCGATAAAGCTTCCCTGCATGCCTTCATGTATAACACCTTCAGGCAAACATAATCCTCCAAGATCTTATAATTAGTATGTATGTGCAAGCCTTAACAAATAATTGAACGAATACCTTATAAACCGAGGGTGTCATATATACAGTAAATAGGGGGTACGATTTCATGCTTTCAGCACTTATGTTACCGTCATCATAATTTAAGGCAGCTGCTCCTGCGGTGGCATGCGGATGGATCTGTTGTGTTTGTACATTCTTCTCTACTATTAAATTGCAGGGTGAGAAAAAACGAACATACAGTTCAGTGATTTGAAATGAGCACCACAAATCCACACACATTCCACTTCCAGTCCCTTTGCTTGAGTGTTATCCTCAGGACACGCACTAGACATTCAGCTCAATGGCCTATAGCCGTGCTGTCGGCCCGTCATTAACAGACTAAACAAATCGTACGTTTGAATGCATTGCCATGCAGTTTGTACAAACAGGCACATCTTCAGAAGATTACTCTGAAGGATTTAGTTGATTTCCAATCCGTTTCAGTTTTTCCAAGGTTTGCACACAAGATAAATCCATCCGGCTTTGGCAACCCCCTTGCTTTTCATCTTGCGTCACATTAGGTTCACACTTGTTGTTTTGAGCGAAATGAGAACTATCTCAACGGCTTGAATCAAATAATACAACGACTTTAAATGCCTGCCATATCTTCCATCATCCTCTAAGGGAACAGTGCATCGCTGAAGATGCTGATTGGGAATTTCTAGCAAATATTTACTGTATATTTAGTCGATTAAATAAGCAGCACATTAGTCAAAACTATGCATATTATATCTCTGACTAGTTAACAATTAGTGAGTATCAGTGATAATATTATCTTTGCAGTTTTCCATTCCTGGCAATATAATGCACAGTATTTTTTTCCATTAGAGAATTAAGTGGCTGCCAGACATTATCTATTTTAGAGTGTTGTTCAATATCAGTCAGTTTTACAAACTCCACAGCTTAGGTCCCTCAAGCAGAGGGAAATAAACTATACAATTTAAAAGAAACCCCTATTAGATGCATATGAAAATTCAACGTCTACATATAGTGTAAAATTTCAATGCTGCCCCTAATGTCATAGCTGTTCAAGTTCAATGTTTCACAAAGCCCGCCTAGCTGACATTTACAGAATTCACAGGTAATTACTGCTTCCCATTCATAGATCAGTCCAGAACTTGTAATAGCATCTGACTATTCTCTAACGGAGATTACTTGGCATTGAGTCATCAGCTCAAGCTCTGGTTTGTAACTGATGACAGATTTAGTTTGATGCTTTGCTTCAAAGGTTTCTTTTTATCCTCAGAGATCTGGGGCTCGGTGCTTGGATCTCTCCTTTTAGACATTTGTAATGTCAAAATGTATCGCATGTTAATCTTTGACATGAACGGGTGATGCAGTTTTTTTTTTGTGTTGTTAATGATGCCGATGTCTTTCGAACTCTGTTAGCCGCTTTAAAGACTCTATTAGTCTGAATTAGACCCGTTGTTGGCGCAGTCACGCTACGGAATACAGACAATGTGTGTTGCCTCCCCATGGCGATGGACAGATTGCTGTGCATGCGGCTCGCTGCTAACAAATGTGACAACAGTGCTGACTGGGGAAGATCCAAAGGGTGGACGCTATGCGTCCGCAAAGACTAAGGGGGTCTGGTTTGCCACATGAGCCAGCCGGAGGGGCCCAACAGAGGGACTCACGTACGCTGGAATGCAGGCGGGGGTGATCAGCAACGTGGTCAAGAGAAGCGTTATTACAAAGCCACACAGGTAGAGCAACTTCATGCCCGGCTCACACTATACTGATTCATACGTATGTATCAATGCTCTAATTTTTCAATTTATTTCTACGTTTTCCTGCAAAGATTCTTGATGTACTCGCTTTTTTTCTCTAAAGGGATTTCACAGGAGTGCATCCTTCAAAAAGAAAGACTTAAATAGGTTTTCATATTCCAGACAATTTTGTAAGGGAGTAGATCAATCTTAGGTCGAAATAGAAATTCCATATTTTTTAGCTGAATCTCCTCCAAACCCCAGGGCATTTCTTGTTTACTGCATTAACCTTTGCTCGGTTGGCTCCTGTTTACTGGCGCTAAGTTTCCTTAAAGGGATGATAACACAGTGCTAAAGCACATCTTTTCCTTACTGCTCCTGAAAATTGATGTAATTAAGATGTTTTTTTTCTGTATGTGTGTGCTTGAGTTACTTAGCTGTGCACCTGGCCTTCAGCGAGCTTAATTCTGTGTCTTGTACACACCTCGTACAGCGCACCACTCCTTTTGTTCTCGCTGAATGAACACTTGCCGTTACATTGCTAATCTACGGAGGCAGATTTGAGAGAGTTCCTTCCTTTGATCTAATGTTTTCATTATGATGCAACATGGAAATTTCTGTGCAACCTCTGAGATCTGAACAGATTTCATAAGGGGAATCGCCAGGAGGGAGAGGAAAATATGATTATTTCGACCAATTTCTGGTTTCTCTGTGATGGGATGTAAAAGTGCTTGTGGGTATAAAAAAGACGGAGGAATGTGTGCTCCAAAAGGTTGCACATTTAAACCCTTCACAATGAATGCAACAAAAGGTTCAAGCTTGGTTAAAGACATGATGCATAATGCGAAATCCATCACATCAATCCAATATTCTGATGTTGTCTAGGAAGATTATCCTTCCTTAAGTCTCTTAGTCTTTGATGCGTTACAGCGTAACTTGAACAGTGCAATGAAACGTTTGGATTTTTCTCAACATGTCTCTATGCAGTTACTGCACATTACCTTGCAGCTCTACTAAAACCTTGCCCCCTCTTTCTCTCAACACACCTGAAGAGAGCAACAACAAAAAATCGGCTCAATATTTTAGAGGGTGTAGGAAAAAAAAGTGGTAAAAATGGATTAATTACAGCGTTCACTTTCCACTTGCAACCCAGGGGACTTGGTCTTAGGACTGGAAGATTCACCTCGTCTACTTTCGCCCTCCTTCCATCTGCCACATCACACCTACAGGTCGGCGGCAGCTCCTCCTGCCCACGGGGCTCACGGGGGCAAATTGCCGATACCTGGCGTGGCAGCGGACGCAAGGAAATTCGGGGGGGAGGAAAAAGAAAAAAAGGGTAGGGTTAAGGTTTACAAGTGGAGAAGGTTGAGGTTAAAGTGGCTTGACAAGCGCTTTGAAGCCCACCTGTGTGTGTGCGTGTGTGCGTGTGTGTGTGTTTGCTGCACACTGTGAAAACACCACAGGGTTTGCCATATCTTTGGCAGCAAGCTCCCTACCACCGAGTGAATGTCAGTGTGGCAAAGCAATGTCCTCCTGCCTCCCCGGGGCTCGTCATTCACACAGTAGGCTTTTTTCTTCTGCGATAACACACTACGCCCCCACCCCTCTCTCTCTCCCTTCCCCACACTCCTATTTTCTGTGGTTCTACAGGAATCTTTCAACACGTCTCTCAAGTAACTCAAGCATATTGATGGACATTCAAGTGTTCTCGCGCCAATGCCTCCACGCCGTCCCACATTGGCACTGACCTGAATTGAGAGAAGAGCACCTGGAAACGTGTCCAATACTCAAATACTGAACTCACAATTCAGCACAGCGTAGCCTTGTTATGCTCTACAGCCTCAAAGGAAAGAATTACATTTTATAGTAGATCATTAAAATGTAACCTGTGAGGAGACCAGCTTTGTATCACTTCCAGTATGAAGCCTCGGGGGTTTTGCCAGCTGTGTTTCGGTGATTACGTCATTGTTAGGCCAGAAAGTGTTAGTTTGCTGACTATGCAGAAAAAAGATAACTACCCATTTTGAGTAACATTCCTCCACTTTCTGTACCATCTGTACTGCCTTTCTATGCCTGAAGAGTAGACCGCTGCAGACTTTCTATGTGTTGATTTGATCAGATACAAACATGAAAGTACAAATCTGATGATGTTTTTGGCACAAGGACGTCCTTAGGACAGGATTACAAGACGTGAGGTAAACAAATTCAAATGAAAAGTTCACACGTACTGAGGCCCTGATGTTAAAGGGCCTTGAAGCTCATACGCAGTTGGAAATCCTTTCACGTGTGGTTGAATTTAGGCTAAAAATAGCTTTTAAACAGCTCAAGTTTATGTCTTTATTTAGAAAAAACACTGTGGATTGCACATGAGTCAATCGCAGGCCCGACATAGAGAATGGTAAATGGCCTGAACTTGTATAGCGCTTTTCTAGTCTTCCGACCACTCAAAGCGCTTTAACACTACATCATTCATGACATCATCCAACCATTCACACCCATTCATAAACTGATAACAGGAGAACCATACACAGTGACACCTCCCATCAGTAACTACATTTCACACACTGTAGTTGCAGCTACAGGAGCAATGTTGGGTTAAGTGTCTTGCCCAAGGACACAACAACATCCGGGTTAGCTGGGATCGAACTGACAACCCTCTGATTGGAGGACGACCGTGCTCCCCACTCACCCACAGTCACCCATTCAAACAGATACGGGCAAATAAGAGTTGACAATTAACGTAACCCCCAGAGCATGTCGTATAAAGTACCTGACACGGGGAGAGCGTGTCTTTCAAACCCAGGACCTTTTTGTTGGGTCATATGTTACCGGCACCAGACCTAGGGGTAATCTGGACCGGCAGCAAAGGTTACACTGGCTAGGAAGCACTGTGGATTAATATGAAGAGAGGACACACGTTAGCGTCATGCTCAAGCCAGAGCTAGTTTTATTCTGAGCTGCGCATGAGCGGAGCCTGTAGCTACGTTCTCTCCAATGTCTCCATAGCAGCACCACAGCGCCTCTACTGACGTGATTGTGTAATATCTTAATATAACGTCTTAAAGAGTGCATTTATTAACAAGGAAAAAGGGGGTGGAGTTGTTTTAATAACAACTAACGTGTAGCATTTCCAACCTACAACACATACAACTAACAGACACTTCTGGCAGTGGAGAGGTTCAGCAATTGAAATAAATAATCCAATATATTACAAGTGAGAATATTTATATGATAATAGAATCCTTCCTTCTGCAGCACTGAATGTTCCTTGTAGGACTTCTTACTTTCATCCATGAAAAAGAGCCAAAGGTCATGATGTAAGTTTTGAACAGCAGACTGCTCTGTGCCTGAGATGAATCACAACACTATTAAACCCCTGCAGATATGTTGCTTATAATAGTCATTTTCTCTTGTGGGGTGGTATAAACCTGACTTAATGTACCTTTAACTGCTACAAATACATACAAGCCTGTGTGGGTGGGGAGAGGGAGAAAGGATGTCTTTGCTTCTGGTTCCAAGGGCGGGAAAAGAATGACTTGTGGTAGATCAATTTTGGCTCGGGTGTAAGTTTCTTGGTCTTTTACCAACTGAAAAGGCATAAAAAGGTTTCCTTTTATAGGAAGTCTGAAAGAGGAAAAAATATTCCGAACGCTTATCTGACGGGATAAATTAAATCGAAATCAATCGAAAACTCAAAGCCTACTTGATGAATACTTTTTTATATTTACTCCACACAGCATTCAACGAGACAACGACGCGTCGGTGGCCTCGCAGCTAATGGGGCTTCCAGCCTTAACAGTGCAGACTCGGGCAAGAGTGCCGACGCTGCAAACAGTGTTGCCCCTAAGGTGAATCGGAAGGTGGTGTTGTGCTCCTGTGACGACGGCGACTGCCGAGACGCCACTAATGTCTGATACCGCTGCATAAGCCAAGTGCAGAGCGGCGGTCACGAGCTAGCTAGTGCGGCGCGCCCAGTGGGGAATGACCACGCCGCCGGGCAAAGTAAGCAGAGTACAGGGAAGCTCAGAGGGAGAACAGCTTCTCTCTTTGCTCAGAATGAAGCTATATAATGTGGCATCACACGGGGCCAAGTGGTGGATGGGTGCTACTTAAACCTTTAAGGGGCTGCAGAGGGAACTACAGCTCCCAGAAGGCCTCATGTTCCGGCCCAAGAAGGGACTGGTGGAAAGGAACCGGTTAACTTTTGTTTAAATAAGGAATCGTTTTCTCCTCCGGGATGCTTTAAGTTAGGTATGGTTTTTGTTGGATCTGTGTTTTTTATTTGACACAAGTTACCACAGAGGGCGAGGAGAAAATAATGTTTTTTTTTGTTTAAAACCACGCTCATGGGGTCTCAGGGCATTGACCGCCCATGACCTTACAATAGTTACATGGGTTATAGTTGTTTTACTGTTATATTAATGCTCTGGAAATTGTTTTGAGAATTGTGTAAAAGTCATGAATAATCCTCAAGCAAAAGCTCTACTGTCACAAAAACTACTACTTGTCCTATTTTGTGACACACTGTGAAATTTCTCAAGAGACAACTCGTTTTTGTGGAAGGATTTACTAAATGCTCTTTTGGGACATAAAACAATAACACGTCCATATCCCTGAAAAAAAAAAAGAATATTGATATGGTAACGTGGAAATGTACATTCGCAATGTACCTTCTCGGCTCTGAAATGTTGTTCAAAATAAGCCTGTGAAACTTGAAATTAGTTTGGGTGATCTTGAGGTAACTCAGATATTACTGGCTCAATCATCATGACAATGTGTCGGGCTTGTTGTTTAGAGAGAGCACCCCACAGTATATTTCAGAGCACAATAACTTCAAATATGGCATATTTATTTTTTTCATTAACATATAATAAACCTTTTCACATGTGAGTAACAAAAATAATCATAAAACAGCCAAATAATAGTGAAATGATATCTCTATATAAAGCATATTCGTTGCAGTGAAGTATGAAAGCATTCTACCGTATTAAATTCCATCTATACCTGCCATCTCACGCAACAAATATTGCTTGCATCTAAGTGGT
The DNA here is from genome assembly GCF_964276395.1 of Gasterosteus aculeatus. Lineage (NCBI taxonomy): Eukaryota > Metazoa > Chordata > Actinopteri > Perciformes > Gasterosteidae > Gasterosteus > Gasterosteus aculeatus. Next base: position 15,110,777 of record NC_135695.1, on the reverse strand, counting down.
TCCACTATGGTGTGCCGGGAGGACATGTTGAAAACAAATCCTGACAGCCAATGCAAACACTTGAGCTAAAAATATCACTGTATGTGACTTGTGGGAAAAAAAGACAGGCAGCTAAAAGGGAGGGAGAAAGCGAGAGAGAGACAGGGAGATTAAAAAAAAACCTGTCTTTAAGCATAATAACTGTACATTCACTGTACTATAATAACTGTCAATATCATTTTTGCAGTGAACCCGGAGATGGAACGCTATTACAGTAGGAATCTTTTCTGCATAAATAGACGAATGCCAGAATGTGCTGCTCTGGCTGATCTCAGAAACACTGAGACGAGCAGTTACACTCCCCTCAAAAGCCTCTGTGTACCGCTGATTCCAGGGAGCAGTGACTTCTTTGCGCTGCAGCTGCGAGGAGAAACCGAACCTCTACTTTCCCATCAATGCACCCTATGGCAGTGTTAAATTCAATGTTTCCGCTCTCGCACCCTGCCTGGCGGGAGCAGGGTTTGTTTTGAGAGATTGGGTCAAGACGGGCGCGGAACCCACTCGGCTCAAACAAAGGGCACGAGCGTGCTTCAGACGGACACCGGACCCCGGGTAAATGATCCGTTCCGGCAGTGCCGTGTGCTGTCTGCATAAACACGGGCCCCTGTCTGCCATTTTTTTTTTTTTTTTTACGCTTCCAATCTAGCACTTGTCAAGCTCGACACAGTTTGATTAAACTTGTCAACACCCTTTCTTCTCCTCGGCTTCCGACCGGTGTTGAAGGCAATCACCGCAGGATGCACCCGCGGCCGCCGATCCCCGCCGCTCACCCCGGGTCACCCACGTACCTCTGTGCTTTGTTCCTCCCCTGCCATACAGCTAACCTCAGCATAACTGGAAATACAGCATTATCATATTATTTATGAGAGCTGGCCTTCTGTGATGCAGCTCAAGCAGGAATACCAATTGAGCTCTCCCGCCTTCCTGCTCCCAGGTCTTCCTCCCGGGCTGAGCACTTGCACTGCTGCTCCCCGGGTAGAGTGTTATCTCCAAGTTGAGGCTCAGTGGGAGTTATTTATTCACCATTTAAGCAGACACCACGCAAACACTGCATGCGGCTATTTTGTGAGAGCCTTATATTTCCTCAACTCAAAAGGGGAGCAGATCAGAAATCCCCGCCCGTGTTCTTGGTATTGTCGTTTGCCGCGATCACTCCGTGTTAGTTTGCATTAATGTGAGGATTCGATTAATATGCCCGAGCGCCAACACGAGGATATGATCTACTGTCCATCCTGCCTGCAGACGATCCGCCAACCTGTTCACTGGAAAGTGAAACACACAGAGCTTCTCCCAGTGTTTGGACTGACAGATTAGATTGTTAGCAGGAAGTAATTACTCGCAGAAAGCACACTAATCGGCAGTAGCTGTCCGGAAGCAAGACCTTTACTTACCCTCCGGGCACAGGATATTGTTTCAGAATTCACATTATGAATGATTGCAGCGTTATCTGAATGCGAATCACATCTTTCAGACAGGTGTCTCTATTGGTACCTTAATACCTCCTGTCTTTTTGTGAGAGAGGGGCTGATGAACCGCTTTTGTTTTTTTTAGCGCTTTTATTAGCTAATCAGATAATATCATGAAGTCTTTTGATCGGCTAGTCCTGACCCACCTGAAGTCCCTCACCGACCCCCTCCTGGACCCCCTGCAGTTCGCCTTCAGAGCCAACAGGTCTGTGGACGATGCTGTCAACATGGCCCTCCACTGCATCCTCCAGCATCTGGACTCCCCAGGAACCCACGCCATGATCCTGGTGGTAGACTTCAGCTCTGCCTTCAACACCATCATCCCGTCTCTGCTGCAGGACAAACTATCCCAGGTGCACGTGCCCGACTCCACCTGCAAGTGGATCACTGACTTCCTGTCTGACAGGAAGCAGCATGTGAAGCTGGGGAAACATGTCTCAGCCTCTCGGACCATCAGCACCAGTTCCCCCCAAGGCTGCGTTCTTTCCCCTCTGCTCTTCTCCCTGTACACCAACAGCTGCACCTCCAGTCACCAGTCCGTCAAGCTCCTGAAGTTTGCGGATGACACCACCCTCATTGGACTGATCTCTGGTGGGGATGAGTCCGCCTACAGGTGCGAGTCTGACCATCTGGTGTCGTGGTGCAGTCAGAACAACCTGGAGCTCAACGCTCTAAAGACAGTGGAGATGGTTGTGGATTTCCGGCGGAACAGAGCCCCACCCTCCCCCATCACCCTGTGTGACTCCCCCGTCACTATTGTGGACTCCTTCCGTTTCCTGGGCTCCATCATCACACCAGGACCTCAAGTGGGAGCTGAACATCAGCCCCATCACCAAGAAGGCTCAGCAGAGGTTGTTCTTCCTGAGGCAGCTGAAGAAACTCAACCTGCCAAAGACGATGATGGTCCACTTCTACACGGCCATCATCGAGTCCATCCTCTGCTCCTCCATCACCTGCAGCCACAGCCAAGGACAAGGGCTCATCAACCTGATTCCTGATTCCTGATTCCTGATCACGATTTCTCCTCTCTAAAATACTTCAATGTTAAGTTTGTTTGGATCCAAAGCTGCTGATTAATAGCAGTCTTTGTGAAAACATAATAAATGCTTTTAAATCACTTTTAAATTTGCTCTGCGAGATAAGCAGACTGAAACTTACCAACAACCTACGATCTTAAAAAGGTAATAAAAAAAACATCCCATTTAAAAAATACCCGGTGTTCTTCTGTGCTTCTTTTGAAAGAAGTCATTTTCTCTCAGTGTTTCCTTGAATAAGTTATCTGAATTAAATTTCACCTAATAAATCTGCTTGGCATAGTCTGTCGTTAACTCTCTGAGTGATTGCACATGCACGGCGAAAAGGCTTTGAGAGTGTTCTTTTGCATGACAAAGAATTGGCCAAATCTGAAACATTTACACGGCCGAACAGTCAAAGTGAAAGGGACTCTTTAGCTTTCTCCGTAATATTTGCCAAGTTCTTTTGATGAACTTCTGCAGAGTTAAGTCGGCTGAACAATAGTGTTTCTGGGAGGACTGGAAAGCTCAATCGTCTCCCTTTTGTAGCGATTCAACTCAAACCGGCTTTGCAACCACAATGAGGGAAGCTTTGGTTTGAGGTATTTTACAATCTCCACTCCCCGATGAACCTCGCTCCTGTCGCACAGCTCAATTGCAGTAAACACAAATCACACGTCGGCTGTATGCACATCACCCCGGCCCCCGATGCTCGCAGACACATTGCAGAAATTGCCTCATCCTCCTGAGAGCTTTTTCTCTTACTGTCCTCAACCGCAAAAGACAGAGACGCAAAAGGTTGCAAGGTGAGGAGTGGCGTCTTGGGAACATGTTGGCCTCAGCAGCATGTCTCCTTTCATGCCTCATTCATTCACTTTATCACCTCATTAGACGAATGTGAAGGTGTGGGGGAGAAGCCCTGTTATCCCGAGACAGAGAGGGAGGACCCGCACTCCGTCTTCTCCCCCCTCGGCCCAGCTCTCCCCCTCCGTCTGCTAGGTGAATGCGTGGCTAACGTTGCTCCGGCTGCGAGCTGCCATGTGAGCCCACTTCATCAGGCGACACACGGCACACGGGCAGATTGGGAGACAATGTGAGAATGTATAAATTATAATACATTTTTTATTCATTTATACACCTGACATCTATTGCATGTTTGTCCATCTTGATAAAGCTCTTTTGTTACTAATCAAGGCACATTTTCTAGTTCAGATTTTGTGCTAAATAGAGGGAAAGAAAAGAAAGTAACTCCATCAAAAACCTGCAGTTCCATTTTATTTCCTTTGTCTGCTTATTTCGTTTACTGTCATTTGTTTAATGAAATGTTGCCTCATTTGATTTCCCGGGCCAGATTATATGTATTGACTTTATTCAACTGATTCCTCCATTTAATTAAAAAGAGTGTAATGTATCCTTGAAATTCCCTAATTGTCAAGTGCTCTCCTAAAGGCTCTGACTCTTTAGTATTTGTGTTATAGTTCTGGCTTAGTAGCAAAAAGGGGTCTTACATTCCCAACCAGTCCAAGAGAAGCAAAAGAATCCGTAGAGGTACAGGAGAAAATTCCAAAAACAGGGAGCATAGAAAACTAGAATTGGTGGAAAGCGCTCCATTGAAAGTGGGTAGAACATAGACAATCTAGCAGGGGGAAGCGGGGAGAACTAAGGGGCGTAAGTAAACATGGTAGACGAATGTAAAAGTCAGAGGCGGGTGAGTAATTGAGGGCAGGTGCGATAATCAATGACGCGGTAAACACACACAAAGGCAAAACCAAACAGCGAACCTTCATAATAAAACAGGAAACAGACTGAGCATGAATGAATAATGAGAAACCAGGAAAAATACAACAAACAACAAACCCGCACAACATGCAAAGAAGGAAGAAGGAAAATGTTGAAATGTAAAGAGTATTACTCCAAGCTTCAGCGATGAGCTCCTCATCAAAAACCATTTAACCCAGATGAGTTTTTACATATAAACAAGTGTGTAATATATATGTGTGCCGATTTTTTTGTTCCACATCAGGAAAGTTCTCCCTGCTGCCAAATCACGTTTCAGTGGAAAAATAGCAGTTGTGAGGATCATCTGGAGGGGATAAATTGCACCTACCGCCTGGTTTACGAGGGGACATCGGTCACGCCTGCCCTGGATACGTTACCAAGATGAAACCATGAATAAACACAAACCGAAAAAAAGAAAAAACTGCAATTTTTCATTTTTTGGCCCACGAACTAAAATAAGTATGTCGCAACAAGATATGACATTAATCATCAGTATGATCTACACTGATTCGGAAAAGGTGATTGAATCACAGAATACAAATGGAGCTTTGTATTTCGCATGTCGGCGTCTCACATAGTTAAGAGGGACAGCGGTGTTTTTAGGAGCTCCATCATTAGGCTCTGCCTTTTTATTGATTTCCTCTGGCCTCACTTTGTCTTGAATCCCTTCAGTCCAAATTGCTTTCATATCATGGGGATATGGCCACAGCACAGGCCACTCCACAATTGTTTATTAGATGCGTACTTGGTTCAAATTGCTTTTTGCAGTGAATAAACAATAAGTAGCTGTGATGAGAATCCCCACTGATGTTTGAGTCGTAGCCCTTATGTTCCCCGGGGTTAATGGCCTAATAGATACACTAAAATCTAATTCTCCGAGGCAAGGTGTAATCCTGCAGTATAATGTTTTTTAGCCCTCCTCCTGAATACGAAAATATTAATTCTAACTTTCAATTTGTGAATATATGAAGATCAGCTGCCAAATTCTTTGACGTTATTTTTATTTGTCATTATTTGTCAGTTTAATGTTGTATTTTCTTGGATGTTAAAATCCAAAGCGGATTGCCTGTCTTTCTGCAGCTATTATCGGTAACTGCTGAACCTGTTAGCAGACATTCTTCCGTGCTCATTCATGTCTGCTCAAGGACCTCTCATTGTAGTGATGATTTACCATTATTGAAGAAAATACTTTTTTGACTTCTTTATGCCGACATTGACTGGCTTCAAAATGTATCAATTTGCTTTTCAATTACTTATGTGGCAAAAAGGCAATTGGCTATATGCTTAAAACAAACCTTATCCAGTCTGTTACCGTCCATACTTTTGCCTTCTACGAGGCTAAAAAGGTTTGGTCTCATTTTGAACCGGAGCATCTGCAGATTAATTCCAGACCTGATATGTTTTGATCCATCACAGCGTGGCATGCGCAAGCTTAACAAACCACTGGTTGAGTTGTCTTTTCCGCTATCTTGAGAGGAATTGCGCTTCGAGTGAGATACAACTCGAGTTGGAACGGAAGAGGAAGAAAAACGGGAGGGTGATAGTGTTGGTTATTCACCTGTAAATGTTCATTGTTTCATTCAAGGTGTCAAGTAAGAGGTGGTTTTTATTCATTTCAAAGCTAGTTTGTGAACCTGACACATTTTTTCTGGTTTAATTTGTACCATAGCTCATATTTAAAGCAATATTACGAAAATGTATGTATATTGCTTCATTAATCTTTTTATCACGCTGTTCTTTTCTAAATATTGCTACCTTGCTTCTTGCAAGAGTCCTGCTGAGGGAAAGGCACTTTGCTGCTACACTGGATTTAAGAGTTATCAATGTTTCCTTTTCTCCAAATTCCTTAATGCTGACTTTATTAGAATCTAAAATCACAGCATTAACAACCAAACTTCCTCTGTCACGGTGAGGTCTTCTACAAGTTTGGATTCAAAGGTACCTGGATTTGGTTGGGGTTTGGGGTTTTGCAAGGTGTTGTTTTAAGCATAACCTGTCAATATGTACCGTCAAGATTTATGGTTTCTAGTATTGTGACCATGGAAAAATTCAACTGCCAAACAGTAATAGAAATAATGAAATTTCATGACCATGAATCATTCTTTGACTTAATAAACACGCATTGCTCGGTAACAACTTTTACTGCAAATACACACTGAAGCATAACTTGAAGAAAAAATCATTGAACAATTCATCAGAGGCATACACGTATTGCTCATATGGAGAGTAAAAATATCTAGTTTTAATACGGTTTATAGATTCTCAGAATAGGACATGAAAATAATATGTAAAAGGTTGGCGAGAACAAAAGAAACTGATTCGTAGACATACTATTAAGTTAATCTTTCTCTGATTTATTATTTATTGTGTTATTCTTTTAATCTCTATTTAATCTATGTAACGTAATGTTGTTCTGTCATTGATTTTTACTGCCAATCAAATTAAGCTTTTATTTTGCTCAAAACAACGCTGCCATTGCTTTGTTTCTCTTCGCTATCATTAAAGTAAATGAACGTAACGCTAAAATGGGTATCAACATCTCTATTGCTAATGAAAGTGTTTTATTTACTTCTGAGCGCCTACACTCGCCAGCCAGTATGTGTTCTCTACAACATAATATATATTTATATAAGTCAGATGATGTTAGTGTCATTTATAGATAGAACATTGAAGGATGAAGGACACAGACGAGGTTAAGAGAGGGGGGATTCCTGACAAAGGTAAAAAGAGGATTTATTCTCACAATTCCTGTAGTAAATGGCACGTACTTCAGGGTAGTAAATTGTTGTAAGTGAGGCAACAAAAGCACCAGGGTTTAAATTTTACCACCTCCATAGAAGCTATTCCTGAGCTGAACTCCGAACTTACTGTGAAAAGACCATTATAGAGAAATTAGAGAATCAAAAATCTCTGCACTGTTTGCCGGATCACCTCGTTCCTTGTTATTGGTACACATTTAATGACTCTGACTAATTCTGAATGGACTCTTTCAAACTTTCTAAAAGTGTGTTTTTGGCAGGGAAAAATGATTCCAATTGATTGACAAGAAATGTAATAACCGTAGAATCCATTGTCATTAAAACAGACCACAACAGATACTTGCATTAAAACCATATTTAGTTTCATTATTTTAAAAATGACTTCTCAAAAGCTAGATTATGCTGCTGCCACATTTCCATGCAGGCGGTCTTTATGTGCGTGAAAGAGTTCAACTATTTTTTAAATTATGAATAATATTATATGATGAGGAAAAGGTGTCCAATTAAACACTGAACAGGTTCAATTAAAGATATAATTGCCTTAGGCAACAAAAAAAACTAACAGTGGGAGAGAAAGACTTGAAGTAATGGTACCCAGAACCAGTGTGAGCTTTCAGATAAGGACACTCTTTAATTCAGAAGAAATCTGTGTGATTGAACTGCAAAACTGTAGCTCTGTAACTGTCCAGTTGAATAATGAAATTGGGAATCCTGACTGAGTAATTTCAGTGTGAAAGCTTTAACACACATATCTATAAAGCAAGTTTCCCTGTGTTCTTTGCATGTCTCGAGAGCCGCTTATTCGATCTGCTGCTCACCAAGTGGTTGTATTGATGTAGACCGAAGGTCCTCACATTAATAAACTAACTTATAAAGAAGCTTTAGGGCTCTGGGCAGTAAGGGTCGGGCTTTAAGGCTCTGAGGGACGGGCACTGGACCTTTGCATTTTGCATTTGGGTCCAAATACAGGATTGGGCCCAATGTGAGGCGCTTACAGGCAGACCAGAGGTCCAGGTTCATGTAAAAGGAGAGTGGATGAGGGAGGTAGGAACAGGTGTAGATGGGTGGGCTATTCAAATGGAATAGGAGTAAATTGCAGTTGAAATAAACGCAGGACGGTCAAAGCAGCAATACGCCATATTTGTGTATACCAGTGACACGGTGAATGTGGTGGAGTCTAAGACTAAAAGGAGCATCACAAAACTCACGGAGCCTGAGTAGAGCAGAATTCCACTCTCTGTGAGTAGACGGCTCATTTCTATCGGCAGATGAGTGACAACTTTGTTTTGCTAATTTTTCTGTAACCAGTGTAGCTTTAAATCATGGCTGAGCTAGAAATCCGGCTAGCTAGCGGACAGGAGGTTAGTTAGCTAGCTTGCTAAATCTGGCCGACGATGAGTCTAACAGCCCCTCCAGCAATGAAGGACCATGTGACGGAGAGACGGACTTTGACATTGTAAAGGGAATGAATGTAAAGTTTAATGGGCACAGCGGTAGATGTAACTCACTAATGGCCACCTTACAGTGTTTGTCGCATGTTAGACACATTTTGCAGCCACTTTGACTCAGTAAATAAGAATATCTCGAGGCTCTGAACATGAATATTCAAGAATCAGGACTGAAAGCTGCTATGTATCATATGAAAAAATAAACTTGTTTGTCACCGGGGGGCGATGATTTCAATCGTTTCTTTACCAGGTGGAGCTTGACACTCATTTTAGGAGCCTGCCAAACATTGTACCCCGCAAATATGTTGACACGGTACATCTCAACCACATTCTCCACGGGTTGGGCCTCATCTCCTGATCGGTGATCAGGGATTAGCGATCCAATCTGGCATTCAATCACACAGAGAGACAGATGGAACGATTAGTTAACTAAACTTGAGCAGATTTCCCCCCCGATCTTTTCCCCCATGCGCACCGACACAGTTTCACTTCTCAGTCAAATGTCCGTGTTCGCCTCACGAATCCGTATACAGGGCAATGTTACTTCTCCACGTGTGGTGGGCCACATAGAGCAGGGACACCTCACCCCCCCCTCCTTCCCGGGAGATGGAGAGCATTTCATTTCACAGTGACACGTTCACCTCTATCTTCACCATCCCGCTGAGGGTTGTTGGGGTTGTCAGCCTTGGGGAAATGAAAAAATGAACTCGAGCTTCTGCCAAAGTAGAAGCAATGTGAAAACTAGATTTGAGACCACAGAGCCAAGCTAGGAACAAAATCGCTTGGATTTCTCCAGTTTGGAAACATGTTGTTGTAGGTTAGTGTCCCTCGTCTGTCTCTCCATTTTGCTTCAAAATAGCCAGTGGAATTATATCACCCTTTAGGGTATTTACAGATGCTAGAGGTGAAACGTGTTTGTCTTTGGTCAAGTCAGGGTCAGCCTTCCAATAAAGCACACATCAGGGCCGGTTGCAGTCAAATGAATTGGATTTTTTTATAGTTGCTGTGAATATACGGTTCATCCAATCTAGAGACTACTTCACGACACCCTCCGGCTTTTCGTCTACGGCAAAGCTTCGGCATATCACTTCTTATTATTTCTTGTTGAATCTTTCAATTGAGCCAATTTGCGGTGAAATACGACCCGTCCGTTGTTCTCCTGAGGTTGAACGTGTGACATACACTGGCTAGGAGAACGCGAAACAAATCAAAGCATTACCTGTTGTTTCCTGAGCTATTCATTCACATTATTTGTTTCCTCCCTCTCTAAAGCCCTGTACATTCGTCCATCTGTTATGAGCAGGAAGCTGATTTGTCATTTTGGGTACACCTGGTGATGCTGTTTGGCTCAGTTATCTTTTTTAAAATACAAATTAGCCCAGAGTTTCTGGGCTACTTTTCGAGTGATTAGCGATTGTTCATCCAGTAACCAGGCAGACATGTTTTTAAAGAACACATATGGACTTCATTGTTTCTCCTATTGATACAAAAACAGAATGCCTCTAATGATGTACACAAAGCCACTAATGAGCAACCAGTCTGATGTCCTTTTCGGTATGCATGAGGCTGCGCAGGTAGTCAGAGCGGAGGCTCTGGAGGCGTGCTAGGTAATCTATTTCTCTCTGCCAGAAGGTCAGACAGATTAAACCCTGCTATGAAGATCCCAGTTTTTCATGACAGCTGTCTGCAGGGGAGCCGCACACCTCTAAAACTGAACTATCAATGAGATGTAAAAATTAACTTCCCATTTTTTAGTTTGAAGGTCACGCTTTTGGCCCAAAAAGAGCAGTCGCTTGAAGCACTTTGATTTTAACCAATGCATTTTTTCAAGGGCCGCATTTAAAGGCCATTCGGCTTGAAGTGAATTATGAAACTGTACATTTGCATGTCGCAATCATTAAGGATTAAATCTAAAACAAGCCGCTGATAAACTTTGAGTTTTGGTCATCAACTTGAGCTTTATTACGCAGGATCTTTTGCTGTCTGATATTGAATGAGATTAATGTGTTAATAATATTTTCTCTCTCCTATTTCACTGTATTCAAACTCAGCCCCTCTTCTTCTTCTTAATATCAGCCTGCCTTATTTGTTTTGAAGGTATAGATCTTTAAATAGATAATAATGTCCATATGGAAATAAGTCCAGAGCCTAAGACAACCGTTTTAACTTTAGATGGTACACGATTCCACCTTAAACTTGATGTCACCATAAAAGATGAAACAATTTCGAGTGATTATCTTCAGCAACCTTGGTTGTTATTTGGAATACCTTAAAACACCATCATCCTTATATTAATCCTGACAGCTATAACTACCTGTTGGGATGAATAGATAATTAAATTGACGGATGGACACCTCAGCCCCCGCAACAAGCAACCTCTATGCCCATTTTAGAGTTCCATGTCGTCACTGACGAGACGGTAAACGCCCCGAGCCACACACCTCGAGCTTTACAACCGCTTGAAAAAACTCTAGGTGAATTCATGCATTCATTTCATACTGTCTGCACTGTAACAAATTTCTGTAAATTTACGGTGCATTTCTAACGGTATCTTACAGTATGTCATAATAACTGTAACATACAGTTAAATTTCCATCATATAAATAAATATGTCCACACTCTGGGTGTACCCCTACACTTGCTTGTAAATGAACGGCCAATGTCTTGAATAAACAGTTAAAGCTGTCAATTTACAATAATAGCAGACTACCATAATTCAACTGCATGTTACATATATTTTATGAAGTGGTGGAACTACATGTACAAGTGCAGTGAATCACAATCCATCTACATCTTTTGTAGGTTAATGTATGGAAGTCCATGTCAGCCACTGATAAACAGGTCCTGTAAGTCATCATAATGAGATAGTATCTCATGAGATACGATGATGACTTTGACTTACAGGGCATTACTATACATGCAGCTGTCACTTTTATCCAAACGCCCATGGTTTGACATAATTTACGTGGAGTAATTGGGGGTTAGGTGTCTTGCTCAGGGACACTTCAACTTGGCACAGGGAGCAGCCAGGATTCGAACCGCCGACCTTGCGCTGCACAGCACACTCTCCCTATCCCATGCGCCGCCTTCGCTGTCGTTTCAGTGGCTGGAATGTAAAGATTATAAATGTTTGTATTATTCAAAGTGTTCATTGCCTAAAAGTCATTTGAGTGTTAATCGTGACCGACTGCTCCTGAATGTGACGTCAGACGTGTAATCTCAGTTCATCCAGAAGACCTGTGCAGTTCAACATTGGAGGAGTTTCTCATTGCCTCGTCTCTCCAAGTAACGTTGGTAAGTGTTATTTGCCTAGCATGATTAACGTTCTCCTTCCTTACATCTTGTTGTCTTCCTCAACTTTGTAATTTTAATATTTTACCAATGACAGTGTTTCTAAATATTTCATTTTGGTTTGTTTTACAGAGGCACTGGATTAAGGACGCCAGCCCTTTGCTGCGGTCAATTGAAAGTGTTCCATAGCGTAATGTTGCAGTTAGTTTACCTTGTTCCTAATGATTTTATGATTTTTTTTTTTATTATTGTATACATGCGGCATATTTTATGTTTTGATCTTGGTTACAAATGTCTAACATTTTTGTCTTAAAGGCATCGAATAAACTCCAACCACTATGACGAAATGAGTTTAGTTGTCTTTCTTTAATTTGTGGGGAATTAAATGCAAAAGTATACAGTTATAAGTAAACGGTAACATTCTGGTATTTATAACACAAAAACAGTAATCGTATGGTAACAAACTAATCCAATATACAACAACATTACAGTGAAATTTTTTAGAGTGTGTGGTTTACTTCACAGATCTTTCGATTATGTTTAGATTGGTTTTCCAAAGAGTCAATTCTCCTGTTATTAACTACTAGTAAATGTTCACCACTGCATCTAGAGTTTGAGTAAAGTCAAAAAGAAGGAAGCAGAACTAAGGTGTCAAAAAGAGAGAGGAAAACTGTTTTGGTAGAAACTTTTTTTCCATTAAGGAATCAACTGTTGCTAGGTTTGCAATATGCAATATAAACACTGTCTCCAGGCTCAACAAGCTTCAGTCAAAGAAACCTCTGCGGGGGCCCAAAGCATCAATGAAGGTGATTGTGATGGTGTGTGTTATGCTCACAGACAGGTGCAAGAATGTGTTCAAAATTGAGATGATAATGAAGAATGAAGATTAAAGCCTGGTGAGTGACAATCAAATCAACTCAGGTGCACAGCTCCTGCCAAAGATCCACTTTGCATGTTCACTCTTACTAAGATGCATTAATGGGATACAGTTTGGATAAAAAGGCTCATGCACACTACAGTCCATCTCTGATATTCATAAATGGATTTATGGCCAATGTTGTTTGGTATTGACTTGAAACTCAATATCTAACTTTTTGCCGGCACACTGATTTGCCATAAAAAAAAGTGTATTTTAGTGAGTCTGCAAAGAAGCTACAGAAAATCTCATACAGCCAAAGATGATATATAACCCCTCCCTGTTTTTTCATAAGATGCACCATGCTTCCAGCCTTGAAGCTTAATTTGGCGATAGAACCTGAGAAGACCTTGAGTCATGCTATTGTGTCAAAGATGATAGCAAAAAAGGTACACTACAAACACTGTTGAGTACGTGCAGTATATATATATATGTATGTATGTTGTTTAAATTTACTCCTAAAGTTCATTGTGATCCATTCAGAGATACTGAGGATCGGCAACATATAAAGGACGATTAATTGGGGAGCAGAACATTTTTAGCCCTTAAGAGTTGCTTCAGGTTATTTCAGATTTGGTATCAAACTAGTTTAAAAACTTTCTATAGGATTTTTATGTGACTTGAACTTAAGATGATCTCTTCAAAGTGATGCACACAAAGCTTTCATCCTGTGTGCAATCCGGGCAAAGACACGAAACATTTACCCTGTGTAACTAACCCTTTTTAGTACATACAGAAGGGGCCTTTGCATGCAAACTCACACAATCAAAGAAAACAAACAGGTGCTGCTGCTTCGCCTGTGGCTGCTGTTTGAGCAGAAAGGAAGAAGACACAAAACCTTGGGAGCAGAAAGGCTGCGTTACACTTTCTTTTCCACACAATGAGATTCTTAGATGGTTTAGACGGCTTCGCAAACAAAGAAAAATAAATTCAGTGAGACAATATGAATAAAATAACAAAATGTTGGTTTTCTGAAGAGTAAAGATGAGGATTACATGGATATACAAATTTAAATTCATTATATAGGATGACTCAACCTGTCAGTCAGTACACCGTGGATCAAAAATAAGTTTAGCTGATAAATATCTTTCCAGCAACAATGAAATAAGGGACTACAGTAATGTGAAAAGTACCGCTTGCAGTGATGAATGTCTTACCAAATTGCAGCCTATTTCGGATCAGCCTTCACTCCCGTAAACCTTTTTTCCAGCTGTAGCAGCCAGCTGTTTGCAACAAAGTAAAGCGTGATAAACCCACTGCAAAATACGTGCTCCACAGGACATGGATGATCTAGTGACTAGAACATAAAGGAGCAGGGGAAAAAGGGTCAGATTGATTTTTAAGAAGAAGTTCAGTTTTCTATTTTCTCCTCGGCGCATGCCAGTGGCAACATTTGCATTATCATAGCTTTAAACAAGGCCTCAAACACAAGGGATGACTTTCCCTTCAGTCTTTAGTCTGAATTCCTGGAACAATCAATCCGCGTGGTGGACCTGCTGTTCAAGGTTGTTTGAAACGAATACATGGAAGAACCATTTTATTTCACTGCCTATTAATCAATGTACGTAATTAAACCCCATCGATCACTGGAGATCTTTAGATTTATGTCTCTCATACAGTTGAACATTATTAAATCATTCTTGTTCCTTTGAGACTAATTCAATTACAAGTGTAACTACAAATGTACCCTTTGCCCCATAGACCCCAATCAAAAGCTTGTCAATCATAGCGTAGATTTAGCATCTGATGTATTTTATTTATTCAATGTCATGTATTTTGCTGTGTATTATCTTCATCCCATTAATACAGCTTTCTAATGTAAATTTCCATGACCTACACAAGTATACGTTTAGTTGTTAAACTTGGCAGAAAGGCAAATGTGTGGGACTAAAATCAGCAGAGTACAGCGAATGTATAAACATGCTTCTTTTAGCTTTTTACTGATAGCAACAGTGAACAAAGAGCTACCTGCAAACCGTGTTGTTCCATCAATGCATTGTCTTCTATCTTGATTGCCAGTGGATGTGTAGTTCATTTTTAAGCTGTGATGTGTAGCCTGTATCTTCTATCTTTATCGTTTTAGCCTGTATGCTGAAGCAGTTTGACATCTTGGATTTGTCCTTCCAACGCATATTATACCCCCCTGTATGCTTCTCTCCTGACTGTTTGTTCAACAAGAACATCACATTCAGGCAGTGGATGCGGTTAGTGACAGTGTGGCAGCTCTGACAGCCTGATGGATTGGCAGCGAGAGGGTGGGCCGAGCAAAGGGTCAATTGTCACCTCTGTGTTGTGATGGTCTCATCCCTCTGTTTGTTCCAAGCGTCTCATTATTAAGTAGCCTGGAGCATAACTAATACACCACGGGAATACACACCACGGACCACTGTGCGTCCAGCCAACTGGGCCCCTAACTGCTGCAGACAGATGTTCCACATGAAGCATTGAAAATGAACAAGAAACTATACTACACACTATAAAGATTTCAGTATCAGTATCACTGTATTCAGTGTCTCTGCTTTGACTACTCTCTATATATTTTGTGACGAGTTGAACATTTCACCCCGCTTTCATTTTACTTATCAGGCTGCGCTCCAGATACTGGAGAAGGTTCACGGTGATCACCACTCTTGGGGGGGTGAATGATCTGTTTTCAGCAATATCTAATGACTGAGAGGCTTTTTGAAGTATTCCACCTCGTGTGAGGTGTATGGTAGATGCTGTCTGAGCGAAACAAATCAGTCATGACTCATGAGTGTTGTAGGTTTCGTCCCACGTGGGCAGTGCAGGAAGAGCAAAGAAAGGAGCGGCTCAAAAATAAATCACTGCTGCAGGGGTACATGTATCAAACGCCACAGTTCATTCAAAATGGGTTTTGTTCACGACCTCTATGTGGTGTATTCAGTAAGATACTGAAGTATAATACATTACTTTCTAGCCCAACAATCTGCGTTTGCTGATTCATACCATAATGGATTTCTTTATGTGAAGAACTCAACACAAAAGCAAAGGCATCAAGGTTTCCTTATTTTGTGTTACCAAGAAAGTCAGGTCGGCCTCTTTTTGAAGCTGTGTCAGAGCCTAGAATCTATTAATTTAATTTAATGAATTTAAATTAGAATCTTTGAGACCATCTAAGCCCTAGATGGTCTCAAAGATCAATTCATTGTTGATATTAAATCGTTATATGTTTGGTTGGATTCTATTAGAAGTTATCCACCTACACACTCGAACTGCTTGTCAACAAATAAATATCCCACCAGCCACTACGGTTATCCTTACATTTCTTACTCTTGGATCTTTCTTCTGTCCCACACAGCAAGGCTGCAGGGGGGCATTTAATAAAACTGCTCGGCATTCAAAGGTGGGTGTTGTGATCGATTGGCACATTCCCCTGCAGGATGTCATTCATTATCATAATTGCCAACCAAATCCCTATAACAGAAAAATGACCATGCACTTATCAACTTTAGGAAACAATAGCTTTCATCGTGCTCCATCAATCAGGTTAATAAATGAGTCTTGGAAACACCAAACATACCTAAATGAAACAGTATGACAACATGCAATAAGACAGGAAAATGAGCAAAAAATAATTTGTGCTGATACTTTTTGGTTCGAGCTAATCATTCACTCAGAACAGTCAAAGTAACGTTTTTTTTGCCACATCATTAGCATATAAGTAAGACAATAACCACTTTTTTAATGCTGCAGACCATCTCAATAACCACATCCAAACGCGCAAACTGGGCCATTGTTCTCGGGGTTCATGGCTCGCTTTTAAAGACGCTGATAACAACGTGAAGTAGTATAAACTTGTGAAAATTGTCATCCTGAGAAAAATAGCCAATTTCTTTCGGTGTCACTTCATTCACTCCGTATTAAGGCAAATTGCATGCATTGATTTCACACTGGCTTTGAAAAGACTGTTGCTTATGAAAACTGTGAGGAAATGTCTGAGGTATCCATTACTCAGAACGGCTGAGACGTTGTGATAGTCCGGTGCCTGATCTCTTTCATCTTGTTCATAATTCCTGAGGATATTATGAGTTGAATATTAGAGGCTGCCAGTCTTCTCTCCCCTCTGCACAGTGCACTAACACAAAATGGAGTTATTGTAATTATAGCTTTCATGCATGGGAAGGTTCATTTTCTGAGGTAACTTGAAAGGCTCGGCAATAAAAAAAAAAGAAGAAAAAAAAGCCCATTTTGTGACTGACAAGAGAAAGATGCAAATTGTCTTACCGGTCCAGCCCAAACTGCCTCTATTTCAAAACTAGAGTTAAAGGGTTGTTATTGATGGCATTATCACAGCTATTAACAGTAGAGGGAGCTTCAGCTATTCAAATTGGAATTGTGTGTGTGATAATAAGATGAACTTTTCACTCCCCCTGTTGCTCAATGCTGCTTGTCATGGAGCATTGGTTGTTGACTCATTTCCAACACAGCGAAACGTCCCTTGTAACCTCTGGAAACAAGCTCCTTGGCTCTCTGTCACAACCAGGCCTTCACAGAGAAATGTGTCCAAACTCCCACTCTCACATACCACTGCGATAAACAATTTATCTCCCCGGATGAAGAATAACCAAAGATGGAAAAAAAATGCAACGCTCCAGGCACACAGAATGAATTTATGGAGGATCAGGATTCATTTTCAGGTTTTAAAGGCGAGGCAATATTCTAGTTTCAGTGTAAAAACTGAAGCAAAACGTTCAGAAGTTCAGATCCACTCACCCCATCTAATTTCAATGGAGCAGCTCCAGACAGCACATCTTGATAACATCACAAACAGCAATCGTGCATCTGTAGTCTGTCAGATAAGAAGTTAAGATAACGTATCATGAAACTATATTGACTTTCTTGGAGAAAATGTATTTAAAAAAAAAAGGAAACGCTTAATAAAGTAAGAGTATTATATAGAATGCGGAGGAAAATAAAAGCCAACATTTAACCTGGAATATGATATTGACAACAAAACAACAAATGAACGAGCTGAAAAAACATCACAGAATTGCTGCATCGGAAGATGCTATTTGTAAAGCGGTTACAGCACCAATTTACAATAAGCCCACAGTTCATTTTGTGTAGTAAATTAGTAAAGTCTTAATCTCATTCAATTTAAAGCACATGCTAGGAATGATATAAGCTGTTTGCTTGATTTGCGTTTCTTCTTTTATGAAACACCCATAAGGACATTTAGTTAATATTATGTTCATACCAATAACAATAAACCCGTCTGCACGAAATTGAGGCGCGACGCCAACATGTCACTTCAGAGAAATGTGTGTCATTTCCATGGTTACGGCTGTACAGTCTGTTAAGTATTATGTAGGCTAAGTCAAAAGGCTTAGAGCAGCATAATGCAGACAACTACGGCACTAAAACTAACTTTGTTTGTCCCATGTGTGTCTCTCTCTCTCTTTGTGATGACTGTGTGTGAGTGTGAGCAGATTGTTGCCGTGTTTCTGGCATCATGATATAGCATTGTAATATTCTTAAATATCCCAACAGGGATATAGAATGTCTTAATTGTATTTGTTTTGGAGGGGGGGGGGGAGTCACATAAAATGAGACATTATACTCGTAGGAAAAATTATTATGCATAAAATTGCACCTTATAATATCATTATATGAATGTATGTTTTTATTTATTAGGGGGACTTTTCCTATAGGATACACCTGCGTCAGCACGAGGACGCTTTCACCAAATGCTCGGATTGTTCATTTCCTCACATCGGGTGTTTCTCCCGTCGATATCTTTAATTGTTCCCGGGCCGTATCAATACCTACCGGTTTTACTGCTCCATCACGAGCCACTGGGAACGGGTTGCCCGGGAAACGGCCGCATGGCAACAGGATCAGAGCCTGGGGGTTGTCTGCTTCTAGGTCTGCTCCCATTTTACATCGCATTTCCTCACTAGATGGTGTGCGCGCCACTGGAGAGCACACTTCCCCGCACAGAGGGCTCCGCGTTCAGCAAAACAAACCCGGGAAACTCAGCGGCGGACCGTTTCTTCACGGAGCTCCGAAGGAGGAAAAGTGTGGAAATAAAGCGTCGTTCGCGTTAGGCTTTTTTTTTTAAAGCTAACTCTTTCGTCTTTTTCTAAATTTTTATTTTTAATC
The DNA here is from genome assembly GCF_964276395.1 of Gasterosteus aculeatus. Classification (NCBI taxonomy): domain Eukaryota; kingdom Metazoa; phylum Chordata; class Actinopteri; order Perciformes; family Gasterosteidae; genus Gasterosteus; species Gasterosteus aculeatus. The sequence goes on along the minus strand of NC_135695.1, from coordinate 15,091,943 downwards.
CCCCCAAAAAAGGAAGACTTGGGGAAAAGCGCCACCGGGAAACACATCAGCGATGGACATAATGATTGCGGTGCAGGATGCTTGTGTCTCTGGTCAGTGGCTTACTGCCATCATTCTCAGCCTGTGCTGCGTTCTGCCGTCATGTTTGCCCGCTGGACAAACTGTGGACTATTCCCCGGTTGAAAGTGTGGTCAGCAGACAGGGCGACACGGCGCTTCTGAGGTAAAAAAAATAATAATAAGCTAACGCAACTTCACTTTCTCCCGCTCAAACACACACACACACACACACACACACACACACACACACACACACACACACACACACACCCTCGCTGCCGGGACTTCTCCGAAACGCGTGACCTCACACACTTATCGACGCCGCCATTCGGTTTAAAACCGTTAGCAACTTTTACACGGGGCCTCGAACAGAACGTACACAATAGCCCGTTTTCCCTCCGTCCCGTCCCTGTTTGCGCCTGGCGGGGGGGGGGGGGTGGAGGTTGGTGGGAGTGTGGGGGGCGGACACAGCAGCGGCAGCTACACAGGACGCCGCTCTTGCGACAAGCGTTAACGGTTGGTTCCGGTAAAGTTTTCGAACGCACTTTCCCTTCGTCAACGCTCGCTGTTAAAGGTGACGACGCGCTTCACTTAACATGTGGGGGGTCGTGTGATTTCGTCGCAGCGCGAAGGTGGTACGACGACGCTGCACGGAGGAACCAAAAACTAGCCCACCTCTGCCTATCGCATATATCACGGGATGGCATTATGTCGTTCTATATCCCACGGTTTCAAATGCTATCGGGACTAAATGACGAGCTGAAAACACGCACGAGGCGTACCACGCTGTCACTTCGGCTAAATGTATAATGTGATGTCGCAGTTTAGAAACGAGGCTCAAGAGGGCATTTGTGGTCGGTCGCTGTTTATCAGAATCGAGTGATTCAGTGACGCGAACTCTCTCCCATCCTCCCCCCATCACGTACGCTACGATGCCAGCTGTAGATGGGTAGCTGCTCGTTAAGGACTAAATTAAGTGGGAGTGGGCGTGGCTTGGACCAAGGCTCTGAAGAGGTTATTTTTTATAACATATTCGAGTTCATATATATCAACATTTTTAAATATATATATATATATTTTCAAACCTTGTCCAAATAGTTAAATACTAATGCTACGTTTGTTCTATAGCGTCCAAGTGACCACTCTCACAGCTTTCTTTCCGTGCTATATTGAAAAAATGTTGTCAATGTTGTTTTTTCCGAAAATTCGAACCTCTTCTCAAAACACAGAAATGAGTGATGCAAATCTTTGGAGGGCTGTGATAATATCTTGTCCTGCCGATATCAAATATCCGTTGCGATGGCACTGAGGCTGAGGGGGCCGGCCTGCCCCATTTCAATATGAATTCTGTGTTGATCGAGAGATGCTCGCCGAGGACCTGAATACAGAGCAGCAAACCGTCTAAAGTTCCACTCGGCTTGCCTTTTTGTCATTGTTGCCTCCTACTTGACTGAGGAAGAGCCGAATTGTTTCTGTAGTGTAAGGTCATCACGAGTCAAAAGGCCAAAAGTTTGGATCATTTGAAAAACAAATGTGAGCCTGAAAGTTTAGTCTTGAACATTGAAAAACACACAACATTTGGGTTGAATATAGTTTTGACTCAGTTTTTTATTTATTTATTTTTTAAAATACAATATCCTTCTTCGTTCTTCCCATCTATATATTTTTATAATGGCAGTATTGTATTTTTCGGTTGCAGATTTTATATTTTCAGATTCAAATTTCAAAATTTTCCACTTTCAGATGAAGAAATATCTGAAACTTGAAAATATAAGAATTTGGAAATACAAAAATCTGCACGTTCACATTTGTTTTTAAAATGGTCAAAACCTTTGGCCTGGATTTGGCTCCACAGATACCTGAGTATTGAGTGTGACTTAAATGTGTAGGTGGTTTTTGGCAACGGCTAAGGAGTACACATTACATTTCCCCCTGTTACCTACCATGTCCTTAAGAGACTTCCCTAAAATGAGACTTACACCTCTGGCTGTTTCTTCATTGAGGGCGTATGATTCCCGTCAATAATCTGGTTTGGCTGTGATCCGTGGCTGAAGCTTTGCCTGAATCCCAGTGGTTTATTAGACCAAAGATTATCCCTGAGCTGTAATTCAGCTCAATAAACAAGTCTCCTCCCACCCCTGAATAAGTCAGACTTGCTATTAGTGGTTCATTGCTTCAGTAAATGGCATCTAGGAAATGGTTTGGGAAAACCTTTTCCCTCTTTCCCACTCTCTTAAATGCCACTGCGCTGAAGTTTTAACTTTTCCCAGCTTGCACCTGTTGACCCAGGAGCGATTGTAAACCTATTAAAGAGATCTTCTTGCCTCGTTGGATCGTATCTAGTTGGAAAATCCACCAAAGTAGTGATGAAGGCCTACTCTGTCTTGGTAGAGATATTCCCTTACACCACAAGGATTTTCTTTTCCCCCTGCTGGTCTTAAGAGTCAGACATCCTCCCATGACGCATTTCTTTTAGAAACTCGGCACAGAAAACAGTCCCTGTTTGTTGAGTTACTGCAATGTCAAGACCCCGAACTGGCTAAAAACTGTGAGCATTCTCCAAAACTGGCAAACCCAGAAGCACGCAATTAGTGCTTCACTGCCTCTGGATTATAGAGTAGTTCCCCAGAGGTGCGTCTGCTGTCGCATGTTCATTTCCCGCACCTCTTTAATTCCGAGCAGTGCATTACCGCTGCCCTGTTTGGCGTCGGACAGTGGGTCCACATCAATTAAAAGATTTGAGCTCTTTGAAGCTAAGGAATGCCCTGCATGTGTATTGTCACCCTTTACATCTTTTTGTGATTGCTTAAAAGCTCAGTCATTTTCAGTCTCTAACAAAGGCCCTTTTATTCTTGTCCTGCAGCGTCTACAGTTAAGTTCTGAATGTATGCTGCATTCTTTTTCACATAAATCTATGAGCTTCCACAGGGAGCACATTGTTTTGGAAGAGCTACACATCCATCTCTACACATAGCAGGTTTCACGTCATTTGGATCCCATTGAAGAAAAGAGTTACTCTCCCCAGTAAGTGAAAGCTAGGAATTTGAGGAAGCCAGCCAGATAAAGAGAGTCCCCCATGCTGTCAGGAAACACAAAGTATCGGTGTCAGCCTCTTCCACATGGATAAGCAGTTGTAATCAACTGCAAGAGGGAGGATCTGTAAATCTAGACTGAGGTTTTACACATTGGCTGCTACAATATTGAGATTTTTAAGATATGTACGCCTTTCGGACGTTATTTTCGTCCCAATATATGTGATAGGATGAGAGCTACAACAAAAAGGTACACTGATCATGCTTTAAAAGCTACATTTGACATTATTGGAACGCAGGAAATCATCACCAGGTGAAAGAATTGGAGTGAGACGGTACACATGAAGACCATCATCCTAGCTCATTTGGGTCATTCTGTCTGACAGTAGGCCCCCAGCCACATAGAAAGGCGAGCACCGAGGGCCCATATCTCTGTAAAGGTGAAGAATTGACCTGTCAGCAGTTTGAAAGTGTGGTAGTCCTGTAAATCTAAAATCACTCCCTCATGTCAACAGACCAGTTGATGAAAATTCTGTCTGGCTCTACATGATTGCACTGGAGCTCCATCCAGGACAAACGGTGCCCTATGTTTTTTTCTCAACTGTGTCATTATTATGGCCCTGAAAGGTCTTGACATTTACTATGAGCACTTGTGCCAGAGACAACATCTAGTTGAAAATGGCTTGGTGTCCCCGTCCTAGCACAGCTGCTGGTAGGATGGAGCGGGGGCATATTATGTGACAGTTTAAACTCCACAGGACTGAGCCGACTATATCCTTAACTGAGGAGCACCATCCCTACTTTCTGCATTTCATCAACATTTTAATTGGCCAGTTCTGTTACAAAGTATAAAAAAGGCTACATCTTCTCCAACAGCTTGGCTGGAGGTAGAGCAGATATAGTGAGCACGTCAGTTCACTGTCAAATGTCTGCAGCTTCTTGCGCTCATTTGGGGGGAAACCTGGTTTTACATTTTTCTGACACCTCTGTGGGCACACCTGAGTCTGTCACTGTTAATTACGCCCAAATCCCCTCGCTTGTTTTGTGCGCCGCATGTTTGTTGTTGCCGTCAGCACAATGTGACTCTCTACCACGGTCTGCACGCTCATCGTGGCGCACACAATTCAGCAATCAAGCGTACGGCAATAATGTGACCACTTTCTTATTTTAAGTGAATGGACACTGTTATTTTAATGCAAAACAAGGTGCACGGGGGGGCTGTTGTTATGGAGGGACTTCCACGGGGGGGTGGGGGGGGGGCTCAGGCTCAAATGGCGAGAACTTCATAATTTCAGCCCTTTTGAGCAGTCGAGTCAAAATACCTAAGGGAAGGCAGCCGTTTGCAGCAGATGTGTTTCCAGTACAGATGGAAATCATCCAACCAGGTGACACGTTAGCTCGCAGTGGCTAAGAAAAGAAACTAAACTCTACCAAAGCATCCTCGTGAATCTTTCGCGTTTCATTCAGCTTCTTAACAAAAGCAGCATCTTCTCTGAACTGAGACAGGACATGGGTATCTTCTTAATCTTATTTTTCAATTCATTAAGTGAAGTATCGTATATTCAAAGACAAAGAAATACGGTAGTCATGAGATTTACAGATGGACCTAAATAACTATTCATAATCCATTTTTTAAGGTGCATTCATCCCTTTAAGAAAAAGTTATACTTAAAGCCAATCTAGGTTAGACAGATGACTTTTCTCTTCAGAAAAGAATCAGTATCAGAATCAGATTTTATCATAGAATTTATCAAGTATGTTGGACATTACAACACTTTACAAGAATATGAAATGTCCACAGGCAGAGGGAGAGATAACAATACTTTACAATACATAATTGTGTACTTTAGTATACACAAGTGTGTGAAGATGTGAAGATGTCCAAATTAATCATTCTAGGAGGCTTTTTAGTTACATCGCATGATTTATGTCCTTGTTTTGTAGCCATGTAGTGTGGTTAACATATATTAAATGCAAAATAAAAGCACATTTTTAAACCATTTCAGAATGCATTTATAGTCATCATGTGTCAGGCAAGAGAATCCGTTGTACCTTCTGAAAATAAAGCATTTCTATTTCTCATATGTTTCAATTAGCACTGAAGTGATTGAGTGCCCCGGTGAATTAAAGCCTAAATGGAAATGCTTTCCCAAGGTAAATCCGTCCCGGGGAATAGATTCTATGCTAGGTTTTAAAGCATCCTTCTAATATTGGAATAATCGCTACAATTATAGGGCATATGGGAAATGATTAGGTGTAGGAAATGGAGCTTTCGCCGGTACTCGGGTGCAAGAATTCGCGTAATTGCAATAACTCTACAGAAAAACCTCTGTGTTTTTGTTTTGTGAGAAAGCTATAAGCCTGGAAATTAAACTTGACACAGACTGGACAGGCAATAACAGGTTATCCCCTTGGCAATTTAAAAGTTCCGTTACTTGAAACTGAATTTTTCACAAGCTCATGTCGGTGTTAGGAGACGTGTCCCTTTTTTGAACACCCATGAAAGAGTGTGTTTTGGAAACAGCTTAGTATTTAAATTGAGCACTGGACCGGGATTTGCCCATCTATTATTTCCAAGTGTGATCAGTACATGAGTATGAGTCTTTTTACCAAAGGGTGGTGAGTATTTTTACATAGCTAACACGTGCACTTGAGATGGATTCGTTTCCTTTTCATGTTCTATCTATCGTCTCTTTGTTTAGAAGATTAAGCTTCTCGCACTGACAGCTATTCCAGAGTAACGTCCTGTTCACCAGCTCTTTTGTTGAAGAGTTGCGTACAAACTGTTCTGCCTCCAAATCCTACAGTGCGCCAACACTTCGAGTCTTTCATCACGGAGCGCTGAAACGATTCCTTAGAGCCCCTTCAATTAGAATCCTTAATCAATCAGTTAGCATCTCCTTGTGTTTCATGATAATTAGCTGTGCAACTCTGACAACATTGAGTAATCTCATCTGGGCCTCCTCAGTCCAACTCTGTTATAAAGCGGCGGGTCTCGCTATGCGTCTCGTGTCAGCAGGTTATAAACAAAACTCGCTGACATCACAGTTTGCAGCTTTGAAAGGAAGCGTGCAGGCATACGGCGTGCCGAGCAACCTTTGGAAAGAACTTCTGCAGGAGGCGTGATGGTGGATCCCCGTGTTTAGCTCAGTTTCCAATCATCCAGCGACGCCCTCCTCATGCAGATTGGAGCCCAAATCATATTTTAAAAGTATTTGTTTCTCTGAAAGTTTTGAGTGGATTTCCAGTGAGCGTTGGTTGTAGAGGAGAGACTGAATCATTGTCATGGGAGATATTCCCGTAGGATACAGTGCTTGATGTCATTCTCTTTAACGTAAGATATGTATGTGTGAGCACGGTTGGAGGCTGGAGCGACCTCAGCTAAACATCTGTCTGATCCCACAGGTATAATAATTCACATGTGTTGACTTGGTTGTTGTTTTAGCGGTGTCCTTCGACAATCTAGAGGGATTTCAGCTCTCGCAGAGGGTATTTTCTTGTCCCTTTAATGAAATTAAACATTAGGCTTGTATATTGGCTGGCATGCGGTCCACGCTGCTTGTGGACAGTGTAAATAAATGAATGTGTTGTTCATGACTGCTTTTTGAAGCAATCAAATAATAATGTTATACGTTGAATCCCTGACAAGCAGCCTTTCTTCTATTTATTTTCTGTTTGCCTTAGTTCCTCCTAAAAAGAAATCGGTTTGTAATGAATGCAACATATTTCCCCACTAGGTAATCTATATAATTACGTCGTCAGTGTTTTCACGGTCAGTCAAGAAAATTCTCCAAATGAAGAACGAATTTCTTTTTAAGCCCTTCAGTCAGCTCACCCACATGTTCACGATGGCGGTCCCTCACAATTGGTGAGGAACTGCAGCAGCTAAAGGAGATACATATTGTCATAATTAATTTGGCTCTGTGTTGGCAGGGCCAAAGAATTTTAATTGCAGTTGCTCTGAGCAGGTTTTTCAGTTTTGGCTTATTTCTCCCTCTGTCATCTGCATAATGAGTGTGTGGATTTCAGACCGCTGTAAAATGTTTGTTGGAGCCGAGTAATTGGAGAGTGTGCAATGGTAATTATTAGTAAATGGAGAGAGAAGCAGTGGAGCCAATCAATAAGAGTGCTACCTATTGTTTCCAGTGGGGTCAGGAGTTAAGGTAACCAAAGTGTCTCGCTGCCCGGGGAGATGAATAAAAGCCTCATTTGTGAGGACGACTCATAACAATTGTGCAGACAATTTGAACAGTAAGTGTATACCTATTATTCCACACAGCGTTGCAGTATTGTTGAACTCGTGAAGCTCATCTCACAGGTTTAGTCATGTGGTAGATTAAAGCAGGCGAGGAAAAGTGGATCGGATACTTAGTGCTTGATTGTGGATTCATGACTACGTATGAACTCTTTGCACAGATGGTGCGATTGTTTGTTACCGCAGCGTAATCCGGTTAAACTGAACAAAAATATGGTGTTGCTCAAGTGTACTTTAAACAGTCCCCTCAGCACTTAACTCGCGTTCAGCACCGAACACTGTCGCCGCTCGCACAGGTCGCTGCTGTGTTATTGAAAAGAACTCCAACCCCATTGTATTCATGGAGTATTCAGCAATGTGTTCTCACATTCCGGGTCAACAATGTCCTCCGATCAGCATTCACTTATTTAATGAGGAAAAAAATCTCGTCCACCTTTGACTAAAGCTCCTGAAACAATAAGGATTTAATCCAAACAGAGAGGAAGAACTTTGACATCCGTAGGGTGTCCGGCTTTGTCCCAACCACTGACTCAATCTGGGCTAATGTTACACAGCGAATTCATCAACTGATCTGTGAGACTGCCACTCATTAGCGTTCTAATTTTAGACTCGCCGAGGCTTTTTGCAGTTCAGTCTTTTTTTCTGAATCCTACCCATCTCGCTCATACTTTCCTCTGAGCTCTATACAACTCTCTCTGTTTCTCATGACTAATTGAATATAAAGGAAGGAGCTAAGTCAAATGTGGTCATGATCAGTTAGTAGCCAGTATTGGATCCTCAGTAAGAACTCCAGGGTTCGTTCTGTCTTCAGTGTTTGGTTTGTATTCGGCTTATTAGCTTTGCCCTGTTAGTTTCTGTGTGACATTCAGTAGTCGACTCGTTGGGCTTAACGAATCACAGTTTATCTGAGATTGGAAATAAGAAGAATAAACTACAGCCAATGCCTGTGTCAATGAATGATAATCAATTATTACATTTGAGACCGAGTGTATAAAGCCTAATAACACTATTCACCATTATGATAGAGATGTAGGAATAAAACCAACATCTTGCAATGCAATGCAATTTTGACACGTGGTGTTTTAAGTATCTCAGCCTTTTTATGAAGTACATCCCTTTACTCTGGATCCTCCGTTCAATTTTTAATTAATAGGTAGTACTGACTGCTACAAAGTATTTAATCTGAATCTGTGGCGTGGGCACGGCGTGCACGGTAAAAGGTGTTGCCATCACGGAGGCGGTTTCTCTCTCTATTTTGAGCTCATTGAGTTTCTTTACCAAAGACTAGAATTAGCAGTGCAGTGTACTGTCGACCCAAAATCTTTAGTAGCTTCAAAACAATTACTGTTTTCCTCTGAACCTCGTGGAATTTATTATGGTTTGATAATGTATGTTTGATTAATATTTTGTAAGACACATTGTTTTGTTAGCAAAAATGTCTCAAGTGGAAACAATTAGTCACTTAACACATAAGTGGATCACAGAAATTAACAGATTTTACCAAATTAATTAATCAGCAATTATTTTTGCAATCGATTAATCCTTTGAGTCCCTTAATGGCTTCTATGGTGATGATTGTGGCTTTTTCCAGCTATGTGCTCCAGCTATGTGTCGTCTTTTCAGACAAAATTTGATCTTGCGCTAAGACAAATTGCTATGCATATATTCACATTTTTTCTAAAATCTTTTACATTTAAGATTAATCTCCAATGTAATCTTCAAAGTAATCCCCAATAAAAATGATCGTTAGTCGCGTCCCTTCCAACCAGCAGTTCCCTAACAGCAGATTCAACATCGCTGTTTTGACAGTGCCTGAAGCTCACGTGTATATGAATATGAGCTTGGCAGCATTAAAACAATGCAAATAATTCAGATGATTTGGGACCACAATAAAGGAATGTACTTCTCTCAGAAGATATTTTAACTACCCATCAAACGTACATGCAAGCTTTACAGAACAACATGGAATTAATCTCTGCGAGATTCTCAGTTTTTCCTCGTTGTTGTACCCTGTTAACTTTATAAGCATGTGGATTACAGCTCCCAGCTAATTAGCATTCAGCCTACGAGCTATGAGCTACAAATGAAATGTTTTTGTAGATAATACAGTGTATGCAGCTAGCGTACCTCTGTGATGTTAAAATATTCATGCAAATTGTCAGATTGATCACACACCGTTTCATCTTACTGTATTTTGTGAGACAAAAGACTGTACAACAACAGAAGTTCCCTCGGGCACACAATCTGTTTGCAGCTCTCATACACTGCATTCTGCAACGTGTAAAACAGACAGTGGTGTTCCGTGGAAGTGTGTGGGCCACGTCTTTCTTCTGCACAACCTCAATCCAGCCACCGTCTTTGATTCCAACACAATGCCTCTCTGCACTGCGTGAGTGTCACTTTCATTAAAAAAAAAATCCAGCCTTGTTTTTGCCCGCTGCGGTCGCTAATGGGTCGTTTTTTCAAAGCGTTAAGGACAATCCATTCGACAAGTTCAAAAGAAAGCTTCTGCAGCGGGGTGTTGGTTAAGGATCGCTCCACGCGTGTTCCAATGTCTGCCGTCACGAGCAGGGCTGTATGTGGAAAACAGCCGTTGTGCTGTGGACTTCAGTGGCTCACCGCTCACTCAATGGAAACTGGGCCGGGTGCTTTGTTTAGTTGTGTTAAAGCTGACGCCACTGCACCACAACGCAAAAGTGCAGGGGCGGGAGGTGGTTCTTGGTTCTTCTACGGTGGAACCAGCCTTCACAATCAATTTATGCTTGTTTTCCAATTCTTTGGTCAGATGTGTTGACATGGGAAAGAACAACCGGATAAACAGCTATATTCTCCCCGACAGGCCAATGTGGCTGTTCAAAGATGATTACGTTTACAGTCTCCGTGGATGCCACAAATTCTTTCTGATCTTCGCCCTACAGCATTGGCTGGTTATTTCTTTCTTGGGAACAAAACGATTCACATTGAGGCGGCGCTGGTGGATTTGATTGTTGGAGGAGGGCGGCTTGTGCACGTAATGAGAAAATGTTGTTCAGATCATCGCAAGAAAAAAACTCTAGAATCGGATGAGTTTATGCTAAAAGCAGAACAGAGGCTTCCTCCACTCGTCCCAAGACAAGAAAGGTCTGACACAAAGTGAGATCCGGGCGATGAGATCTTTTTTCTCACACACCTAGAGTGAAAGTAAAGAAATATGAGTGAGGCAGTTTTGTCTTTTTTTATGGGAAACCCGGTCTCTAATGCACACATGAAATTCAAAGGTGGAATTAAAGTAGACAACGATACAACACAAACTCCGGGGACTGTACGAGACCTAGGAGAAACAATATCAGCGTTTCTCCTAGGTTTACAACTTCAGAAGGGGGGGGTAGTAGGCGGGCAAATGGGGCGGGGGGGTAGTCATTGCGCTAGTGCTCTCTGCTGTGAGCGCTATACAGACCACGGTGTGGAACTGCCACATATAGTAAGAAAAAAATATTCCACACCTTTTCAGGAAGGGGCCCCGTCCTGAAAAGGTGTGGAATATTATTATTTTTTTCCCCGTGGAAGGTAACTTCAGGGTGGGGGGAGTGGGGGAAGGGGGGGGGGGGCTGGATTTAATGGTAAGGGAAACACTGAATATGCTGTAGTTAAAAAAGGTCAACATGAGAGATGTCTCAGGGCTAGGAAACAGAAAACAGCATTCACTGCGCAGTGAAGGTGGTAGAAATAAAGATTCACTTTTTTTTTTTCCTACTTTGCAGTGGATTTTATGCCTTTAGGCCTTTTATCGATATACAGCAGTCAAAAGTTAAGTCAAATACCGGTCAAATTTTTTACTGGCCGCTTTAATAAACCAAGCATCTGAATGTGCAGGAGACATGAGGCAGTACAAGACACATAAAAAGAAATATGATAAGAGATTCTGTGACTCTTAGTCTGTTTCCTGTTTTGTTCTGAGATTCCCTGCCTCCCGTGGCGTTCCCTCCTTTTCCCCGTGATCACCTGTGTTGTTTGAGTCTCGTCATTCTTGCTCTGTTCCCTTGTGTTTCTTCCACCGAGCGCCCGCCCACATGTAGCTGTTGTTGTCTGATTAGTTTATTGTGTATCAATAGTCCTCTCTTTGGTCTGCCGGCTGTTCCTGTTATTGTATCATCCGTTGTGCACATGTTTGTGATTTACCCGGTCCTGTTTCATGTCCTCCCGCCTCCAGGATATTTAGTTGCTCAGCCGGCCAATAAGTTTGGTTTCGGACATTTGTTTATTAAATCACAGTCTGTATCCTCTTTCTACTCTCTGTTTATCTATGTTTTAATTCATCTCCAGCTGAAAAAAATTGTGGCCAATACTTAACGTAATACATATCTAAGAATTTTATTGTATAATAGTCTAAAATGTGAGAGGACAACGGGCTGAGAATTAGATGAACGAAAGATAAGATAGTCAGTCAGTCCCTTATTCTGGGAATCCGGTTCGACTTTGTTGAAGCATGTGCTGAGGGAAAGCCTTGTTCTGCGTAGGAGTTTCATTTGCCCTGATTTCAAACCCGTCTGCGAAACTCTCCTTCTAAAAATAGCAATCTATTTTATTGATGTTACAAATAATTGATCTTTATCAGTAGTTCATTACTTATGGATGGAGTGAGTGGGCTACAGCACATATAAACATCTCATACTGTCCATAAGGAAAACTTTGCCCGGGTTCACAGCTATTTATTACATGCCGTTTATTATTTATGATTTTTCAGATGCCGCGGCAATGAACATTTTAGTTTTTAAGCTTTTAAATATCAAAAGAATTGGGAAACAGTCTAACGCAGCCTTGAGTGATCTAAAAACATTGTCTGTCAAGTGTGTGAGCAAAAGCTTATACTGTGCAGTTGGTTTATTTTACGCCGTATATATCGATGCAGTGACATTCTGTCAGCAAGGACACCTTCACTGCAAGCCAACGACTGGAGCACTTCACATGGACACTTTCCACTTCCTGTAATTTCATATTTTCTTTCCGCAATCAGCTCGAATCAGCACTCCATGTGTGTCAACTCAGCTGCTGCTTTGCCAGCCAAATTATTCCACAGATAGATATATTTTTCATCTCAAAGTGAATAATACGGGGTTAGGCTACTGTATACAGCTGCATGAATTATTCATGTAGGCATTCCTTTGTAGAGATTAAAAACAGAATAAGAATAAGTCATGCTGTAAACCTGCATAAATGGATTTAGGAGCCGCTAATCAACCGGCGAGGCCGTCTAAGGCGAGGCAGCTACCTTACGTTGCGAGTTCGTCCTTAGAAGTGGCTGCTTAAGCCCAGCTGAGAGCCAGCCGGGGAATAAATTCTCCACCTCCTCCCCAATATACAGATCTTCAGATTTTCCCTTGAACGTGAGACAGTCAATCTTCTGCCGGTTTATTCTGCCGCCAAAGGAAGTGACGGGGCCTAATTGTGCAGTCGTTGGGGGAGAGGGGGGTGACAAGAAACACTTAAACATGAACAATTATGTAGAGCTAAAAGCAGCATTTAAAAGGAAAGGAATGAGAAGAAGAGATGAAAAGGGCAAGAGAGAAAATTACACAGGAAAAAATAAATAAATAGCAAAAAACTAAAGTCAAAATGCTGCTAAAGGAAGCAACAAACTAAGTTGAAGAGGGGAGCAACATGACAGCAATAGTTCTTTTGACTTGTTTCAGTATCATAATCAGGTTTAGGCACATCGTGCATATTTATCCTTTCTTTTTTTTTTTACATAATACCCTTTTGTGTTCACCAATCGCACAGATCAGTCACGCCTCAGTGCGCACCAACAATTTTCTCCACTCATAAGCCGAACCTTTGCCCTTCAGTGAAAACCAGTAGCGGCGGCAGACTGTTATTAGATGTTTTCCCACCATATGTTTTGTGAGCTTAATAATTGGCCGGGCCGCGCTACAGAACATTTTGGATAAATTCATGATCTAAACATGCTGCGCTGTTTAACAAACAGCTCTAAAGGACGCCGGCCTTCTGTTTACTCTGCTGCAACCCTCCAAGCTCTAAATGGATTAACGATGCCCGGGTTGTCAGTTTAAACGGCGGCGCCGAGGATACTGCTGATGTGTCCTTGAGCGAGGCACTTAATCTGCGTTCTGTCAGTTAATATCCATCTTCATAAACGCATTACCCGCATCTCACAGGTTATGCAAGTCACCCTGGATGAAGCCGGCAGCACCAAAACAACGTGACAACAGCCCAGTCCAGGGCAATAGCAGGTGGCTGCTGTGCGGACCGCGTTGCCTTGTCATTGCTTGGCGTCACGATGCATTCTTTAAGGGCATAGAGGCTCCTTTTTTTCGGCATCTGCCGTGTCGAAATAACTAGTTCCACTGTTACCAGTATTTCCTCATCTCCTGTCAATATCCTGGCCTCATGGTGGCTGCCTCAGCGTACAGCAAATGTGCCGCACGCAGTAAACAGGATCGCTGCGTGCTGCCGACATGCTTCGGGTCCGTTGGCGGCGCTTCCTCAGAGCAGTGTGGCTCAGACACTTCTCTGAGTGGGTGGTTTGCTTAGAGCCAGACCCCACATACTCGGAGAGGGGAGCTCGTCGGGTTCGCCCAATTAGTGCTGAAAAGTGTGGCAGTGCGTCAGCAGGGAAGTGTGCACCAGAGGAGGCGCTTCATCAATCATCACTCTGGCCTCAGGCTTGTTCCAGCCCGCTTCCCTATCAGGCAGAAGGAGGAAGACGGAGAGGAGAGAATGAGAGTGGTCAGCCAATTCCAGGAGTGACAACTGACTGGCACTGGCCACATCAAAGCCTATAGCTTTGGGTATCAGTACAGGGCATGTATTTATTTTGATCAGAAACTGTACTCATTTCACATGCAATCAAACATTCAGCTTTAGGTTTCGATGTCAATCACGTGAACGGCATATTCCGTTTGGATTTGCATCGGAATTAGGCTTTAATCCAAATGGAGCATTTTCTGATTACGATATGAGATGTACTGGTGTACTGATAATGTTGACAATACGGTTTCAGGAGCATTATTTCGACATTTATCTGAATGGAGGTTAGTTAGTCAGGCTTAGTTTGTGACACAGAAGGCTTCTTCCCAGATTACTGCCAGCCCTCTTGTGGTACAGGCAACCAGCAATCGTTTGCAGGAATGGATGCCCAGAAGAAAAGCCCACATATCACACCTACTTTCAAACATTGGGAAAGTAAGCACACATATCGACTTTTTCAAGAAGGCGGTTGAAGGAATGAAAGGTGGCTGTGTGTCAGTTTGAATTTTTCAACATAAGGAAAAACACGGAATAGTAGTGTGCATGTACACGTATTTGTTGTGTTATATACTCAGAAATAGACACAATGTAGGGGATAAGGGGCAAGTCACTAGTGCCACGAAAGACCAAAACCGACAACTCACTGACTAATATGGCCTGTTTTGTCAAAGCCTGATATAATGATATTTTTAAAAAATGTATAGCAACAAATGCTGTATTTAATAAGGGTTTCTCTACAGATTTAATACAATGTTATTTAGCTATAGTGGGAGCATGTGCGGCTCATGAGGTAGAGGCAGGCATCCCCAAAAGTGAACCTACAGTTGGCGGTTTGATCCCCGGCTCAGCTGTTTGTTTATCAAGACACGGGACGCAGAGTTGTTCCCTGGCTGCTGCCATCTGTAGTGTAACAAAGGAAATCCATGAATCACTACCAACGCTGTTTAACTGAGAAAGGAATGAATGTGGCAGATCGTGGCACATCTTTCATATGATTTATTGTGTAGATATCTGTGGTGTCATTGATCGCCAATCACCAAACACTGCCAGTATCCAACGTTGTGCATCATGACCCGGCAGGTACATCGCAGTAAATCCGTTGTATGTTTACACTCTCTGGCCTCCCCCTTGTGTCACCCGTGTTCAAACCAACTGTTCCCTACTTGGCTTTCACACTGACACATAGTGTGACACGGGCTCAGGTTTTTGTAGCGTTTCTAAAAAGAGGTACTTAAACTCTGTATGCAGGGTATAATGATAATGACATTAATCATCATATAAAATGCCTCTCATTTACTGAGTCTGCCCACTGCTTTGTCACAGTCTCCACAGTGTCGGCGCCGGCTAATGAAAGCCTAAGAAATCTTCTCTGAACATTATCTTTGAGGTATTTTATCATGTATGAACCCTCTGAAAGCCCCACACTTTTAAATTCAAATCATGGTTATATTTCCCCTCACAAGTCCTTTTTATTCATTTCATGCCCTTCGCTGTAAACGCTTTCAGATAACCCCTCCTTGGGGAGGTGTTCATTGATATCCTACATGATATAACTAAGGCTGACCTCACATGGAGCAGTGAGACGAAGGTTGTGATGGAGAGAATTTAGCCAGATGATGATGATGATGATGATGCGTTTGCAGTTATGGCTCAGTTCAACCTTTCCAAATACTTGGATGCTAAAATGGGTCATCCTGCACAGCAACATCAGGGCCAGGTTTGCAAGCATGATATAGCCTGTGGCTTACTGTCTGACATCCAACCTTCATAAAACACTCATCAACATTAGCTGAATTGTGTAATTAAGTTTCATCCCTCGATTAGAGCAATATTTCATCACTGGCAAATTATCCCCAACAACATTATCTTAATGTTAATGTCCATATGGCATCCATGATGACTGTAGCACTCTCACTAGCCAGGGCTTTAAAACGTTACTGCATCACTGAAGATATCGCTTCATTAGCGACCGGCAAAATGGTGTGATACCACCACATCGCTGAGGCGAGGCATTTTTTCTTTTTCTTTACGTCTTTAAGGTCAGAGTTGAATGGCTGTTTACGCCACAGCAGCATGAGCTCCACGTCGGAGGAGCGTGCTGTCTGTGGGTGAGTCCGATCTGCTGGTAATGACCTCTCCTTAAAACCAACAGTCTCAAAAGGCAGGGCTGACCTACATGCTGTAAAGGAGGATTCTGGCTGTCTTGTTAGTGAGTGCTGGCGGGAAATGGAGCTCTTTTCTGTCAGGAGGTGAAACGTTGAAGCTGCACGCTAAGCTAGGCCTAAGAAAAATAAAAGCCCATGTGTGCGCCTGGGCGCATCTGTGCTTGTGCGATGTGTTTGCGTCGTTGTGCACGCGTGTATCAGTGCTTGTTTGTGCGAGAGAGACGGCAGACCAACGGCCTGATCTCCCACAACACTGTGGTGCTCCATACATCATTAATCGCAGACAGAAAGGAACATTCTGCTGAACCCTTTGAGGGCGAAAAGACCATACCGACTTCTTTTGCTATTGTAAGCCCGTGTCTGTGTCGGCATGTTTATGTGACTGCGCTAAGCACAGCGTGTGGCGGAGAATTTACTACCAACTTGAGGGTTTGTGACCTGCGTGTTTGGTTCAGTGCCACTATGATGGATGACATTGTTATCAGAATCTCGCCTTTAGTATGGAGGCTGTCTTATCTGGCTGTCAAGGTCAGTGGTTACTGGCTCTATGACAGAAAGGCAACCTAGTGGGCTTACTGAAATGCACCCTTTATCCCATCCAACATCTATCGTATCAAAGGTCAGATTCAGTGAGGTGGAAGGAGGAAGCCTCCAATGGCCAAATCGGACTCTGAAAAGCTTCTCAAATGTGGACTCTACGCGATCACAAGTGTGGGATTAATTGTGGTCAACATAAACTGAATGAGACTGGGATTATTCCCTTTGTTTATTTATTGAGAAGAAATGCAGCCCTGTGCGGGCCTGTGAGCGTTCCAGTCACATGGCAGCTTGGTTACGGCCTGATTGGGACTAATGTTGAGCCAGCGAATTAGCCCCGCCCATTAGTCCGCGAGGAGTTGATAACAGTTTGCAGGCTTTAATACTAAAATGGACACCACCAGAAATGAGCATATAACATAGTTTAGATGGCACAACTCACTTATTGAGGAATCCCTCAGCTGCGGGATCAAAGGCACCATTAGCCCGCATTTAGTCGGGCACTTAGAAAATATGAAATGCTGCTTGTTTTCTCTGAAGCTGCTCGGCTTGTATGAGATCAAATCAGT
This sequence comes from Gasterosteus aculeatus, assembly GCF_964276395.1. NCBI lineage: Eukaryota > Metazoa > Chordata > Actinopteri > Perciformes > Gasterosteidae > Gasterosteus > Gasterosteus aculeatus. The sequence goes on along the minus strand of NC_135695.1, from coordinate 15,074,582 downwards.
TGAGCATCTGTCAAAACGACCATCAGCAGTTGGCAAAAAGGTCTGGACTTAAAGAGCTAACCTAAATAATCATGAGGTATTTCTTTATTTGCCTCACCCTGCTTTTTTCAATTCCCCCGTGGGCTTATTCTCACAGGCCATGCTGCCTCTTTTTTTCTCCTTTTTTTTCCCATTTCTGCGCAGTTAGAATTTTCTCAGCAAACCTGCCGATCTCCGTTTGGTTGAATGGCTTCCGGCATCACTGCTACAGCTACTTTGAATCTCATGGGCCGATGCGATTATTGTTCATAATTCAGCAGTTTCTATTCTTTTCACTGCCAGGCTGGTTTGCCAAAGCCAGTGTGCCCTCAGCAATCCTACTCCTGCTTTGTCTTCCACTTGGATCCACGCTGCACTGCCAGAAATGAAAAGATCGCATGAAACACAAGTCACCTTTTCCACCCCTACGTGTTCATCTTCTATTCCACCTCTATTGCGCGGCAATATGGACATCATTACGAGAGGAACCAATACAAGTTGGCTCAAGCTCATCCAGATGTTGCACCAACTGCCAAGTCAAATTCCTTGTATGTCAGACATATTATGTCAATAAATGTTTCCTGATTCCTGATTGCTTTCCATCCGGGTGGTGCAACCAACCGTTAGTGTTTCTCTCCCCGACTGCACCTGCTTTTCTTTTTGCTTACTCGGTAAACAATCTGGGAGGAGTGGACGCACACACACGCACAACAATTTACCGGAGAAGAAGCATCATCAAGCACATGTGATGAAGTCACAGTGTTTATGTGAGGCGTATTGTGTCGCAAATATATCTGCTGGGATGGACTTGCTGAACACAGTCTCCTATTAATTCTTACCAGTTCTCGGAGTTTCGGCAGTTTGAAACCATTGTTTTTGATTGTACTTATCTTACAGCGCAACTTTATTCTGATTGTTAAGTAAAATCATTGACACTTGCTTGAGCTCAACCGCCACGGTAGGTGTGTATTGTGTGTGTATTACATGCTCTGAAGCCATGTATTTATTGTACCGAGCTGAGGCAGAAATCAGAGCTGTATTCAGAGTTACAATACAATCAATGAGTGTATCTTTGAGCACACTATCCTTGGAATACATGGACGGGGGTGGCGTATGTTGAACTGGGGATGAATGTCCCTTGGAAGTCATTCAGAATCTGTATCATGCATGTTGTCACAGGAAGGACATCTGAACTGTTAAGGACTAGTTCACAACGTGACCAAACCTCAGGATAATGGAAGCGAAAAGCACCCAGAGTCCTGTTCAGCCACGCTCTGGGAAGCTGTGTGTAAAAATAGATTCCATTAAATCCTGATTTCCACAGTGCTGTTGATATGATTGGCCTCCCAACGTATAGGGTGAGTGCTTGCAATAAGTCTTTGTGAGCATTTTCTCCAATCACACCCTAAAGGCCAGTTAGATTCGCTCCAGGGGTTTACACACTTGCTTCCAGATGTTCAGAGTTCATCGATGAAGGCACACAGTAGTTTGATCGTGTCCTAGCGCTTACGTATGATAATCATACTTTGTGCACCTAGAAGTGTACGAGCTTTCCATCGAGAGAAAAGAAAGTATTCTCTCCCCATCACAAAAAAGCATGTCAGTGGAAAAACCCATTACATTTGTCTTTAGGCGTTTTTCCTATTTAACACTGTTCTCCTTAATGGGGTTATTCAGTAAACCTCGTGGGCATCTTCAACTAATTGCATGTTTCCTACACGGATAAGGAGAAATCACACCGGTCCAGCCCATACATTCCTGCATGTCTGTGACCATCTGATTTGAGAGCTTACTGGACTTCACCTCCTTCCATCCGTTTTACCTGCAGCCGAAATAAGATGGTCTTCCAACAGGGTTTGTGTGGGCTACGTTTGGTGCATACAAGTCAGCCGCTCCGTGAACGGGACTGAGTTCAAATCACCAAACCAGTAATGTGTTGTGTTTCTTTTCAATGTTTTGATTAGGTGAGCGCGTTGGATCTTGTTCAGAATCATCAGCGCGTCCCCTCAAACTCGGCAGACAGTACAGTCAGTCAGTCTGTGTGTGTGTGTGTGTGTGTGTGTGTGCATGCTGATTTGCCATGGGCTCATTTGAATGTGTGCGATGCTGGTAATGAACAGCCAGATCGGGTGAGGCATGATAATGCCCCAGGAAGAGATGAGATGGATCCTCTGCCGGGAGTTCCTCTTTCACCATTATTAGCCCGCGTGCCAAGACACTAAACTCCTGGATGCAGCAGCAGTTTATGTGGGCTTAATGTACCTTTTTAGCTTAGACATTAATTGTGTTGCTCTTCCCTTTCACCGCTGGCACATGGGTAGAGATTCAGGCCCAAATCCACCATTTAATAAGCTCAACATCATGATGACGGCTAATTTGTTTTTCTGCCAATTTGGCACTGCTGTTGCCCCTGCAAGTAACAATGACTTTATTTAATTGATTGGATGTGCTAAGCAAGAGGAGCAATTTTCGCTCGCATTTCTGATTAGTTTTGTCATCAAGAAATGAAGGGAGAGATTAGACATTGATCAGAACTCTGGCACGTTATTGAATTCAACCAAATTTTGATGTGTGCAGCTGGACTTGGATTCATTTTCAGTATTTTAATAAGTTGCAAGATGATTGCTACTAATGCTAAACTTATTGTATAATTTGGTTTCCTGCTCATTCTCAACGGTTTTTGCCCCCCCCCCCCCCCCCCCCCCCTATTTGGCACAGCCTGAGTGATTAACCATATAGCCCATGTAGCAAGATGCCTGCTCACGTTAGCAAAAGCAATGCAAATGCACCTCTTATGCAATATACCTATACCTATGCAATACCTATGCAATATAACTATATATACCTCTTATTCCATATACCAGAAGAAAAGGGGGAGCCTGTACGCATAAGTGTTTTGTAAACTGTGCGATAAACAAGTCAGCCCTAAAGATGGAAGCATCACAAATCTGCACTCCCATCTTAAAACCCCCATCTCAACAAAACACATTATTCAACCACCAGCTCCATCCCCAAAGACCATCCGGACCGAAGCTCCTGTCACAGTCATCCGAAAAAACATAATCATCTGGGTCTTTGCAAAAGCGACACAACATAAGTGTGACAGTCAGCGCCGGCGAGACAGTAAAAGAGTCGTTGTAGAGAGTAGTATCTAGAAACGGAGCTTACTGCCTACGCATTGTGGCCACTTAACGATACATACGTCTCTATCGCCATCATTTCCTCCGGATTAAAGTTTCACACATCATCGTTTTTCCCTTAAGTGATATTGTCAGGGCATTTTTATATAAAGCAGATAAAAGTGGATCAAGATGCTGTTAAAACATACTGTTTTGGTGATTTGTTTTTTCTTTTTATTTTACAATGAAGAACATGTAATCAAAAGTCTTTAGGCAATAGTTTACATGTTGAGACATATTTCAACTCACCAATATAGAAACAGATGTATAATAACAATCAGTGCAGTGAGATATTCCACTCATTTGCACTGGGCAGCATCACTGGTCCAGTTTCTTTATATCTCAGAATACATATCAGCGTTTTGACTTGTAAATGGTCACTCAAATTCAAGCATACGGTACATACTTTACTATGAGCCGGCCTCCATCATCCTTCGATGAGGACCAACCAAATACGACATGCAGGAAAGCCAAAGTTCACCACCAAACGTCCTTGTTCGTCCATCGCTCTCTCGTCCCATGAGAGGAACTAACCGGGTTCTCCCAGATACCTGCCAACTACAAGGCACAGCGTCATCCAACACTGCTCTCTGACATTTAGTCAGTTGGTCGGTCAAATAGAGGAAAATCTCAAAGAGGAAGCAGAGAACTTTTAACACTGTTGTCTGTTGATCATTAAACACAAATCGTTTGTCCCGGCTCACCTCGCACGCAGCAGCCAGAGCTTTGGATTCTTTGGCTGCCACTTTAAAACTGTACACCAGTGTGGACCCTCCCGGAAGAATCTACCGAGGATTGTTTTTCACCCTGCTGACCACCGCTACGGCGAGTTAAGTGCAACAGCCTTTGAGGCCACGTGAAGTGAGGTAAATAAGTGCCTCTTCAACCAGTGTAGTGCCCCCTGTTGGTTTTCATCAGTAAGTAAAGATAAGACTCTTTCTGGCTTTGTCTGACTCAATCCTTTTCTCTATGTCCTTAAGACAACCCAGATAGATCCCCCACACCCTTTGAGGCGTATTGATGTCTTTAATTGGGGTAATGGTATTTCACTCGTGCTGATGTATTCCTTTGGAGACCTTACAGTGATTAAGGCAATCTCAGAATGGAGTATTTGCTCCATCAATAATAATGACTTACTCAAATCACTGTTATGAATCAGAGACCTTGTTGCGAGCCGAACCCTGAGCTGAGCATAATCCTTTGCCAAATGGACCGGCGATTAACTAAGGACTTGTTGGTCCCTGCCAGCACACAGGCTCTGCATCTCAAGCAGAGGAGTATTCATTGGATTTCTGTATTCATCCAAGCTTCTGCCTCCTCCTCCTCCTCCTCCCATGCAAACGGGTTCGCATGCACGCATATTCACACAAAGAAAAATATGAATTCTCAACTATTCATTTATTAATATTCCTTGATATTCACAGCACTGCTTTTGAGTAATATACATATACAAGTTGACACAATGCAGTCTTTCCTGGCAAGAAATGCTGCCAAGGTAATTGAAAGTTTAGATTCAAGTACCGATTTACACCATTAGCTACAGGCATTCCCTCAAACACCTCGCATCTATGCTTCATAATTCTGATATAAGAAGGTATCTCTGGGAAAGTGCTTCCTAATGTTCCGTGGTGAAAGCAGAATGCTGAAACTGTTCTATAGTCTAAATTAGAGAGAGTGAGACGTGCGTGTACTACATGAATGTATCGAAGAGAAAAGGGGACTGTCCTTAAATCGAGCAAGTAAGCACATAGAGGGCATGTAAAATATGACTATGCCCAGCAGGTGATGTATTTATTCCAATATTTGCAGATGACTGAAAGCAGTTAAGTGCTGTGGCAATTGCTTATTTCCCTTTGTCAGGATGATGAATGTGGTCGCACCTATCGGTCCATGCATGGGTTCCAATGCCCTCTGACAATGAAGGATTGTCCATTTGTGCCATGGACAGAGCGCATCAGAAAGGAGGGTAAAGCGCTCCAGGAAAGCAATAACAAACCCTCTCTTGTTACCGCCGTCGTTTTCGACTGCAGGATTCTAAAGCGTTTCATTTTTCATGTCATTTGCAAGTATTGAAGACCTGCCATCGCCTGCCATTTCTCTTGATGAGAACAAAACTATACAGATTTCATCCATTTTGGGTAAATATCAGCCTTTTAAACAATGTAGTATGCAGTGGATAACTAAATAATTGAATGCCATCAACTAAAAAATACAATGTTTGGAGTCACCTTACAGGATATTTCATTCATCCGAATTCTAAATTTGCATGAATCGCCTGGTAGAAATATTCCGATTTACATTACTGGTCATTTAGCTGACGCTTTTATCCAAAGCGACTTACATTACATTTTTAAGCCATGTCCTTTACATTTTGCCCGGGGAGCAATTAGGGGTTATACGGATGAATGAGAGTCCTGTAGCCTTTGCGTTTCTTTAAAACGAGTCCATTTATTTGCCAACTTTACTCCTGTCACACGTTTACCATACATCCACCTGGAGCGTTACATGACACTACCCAGCGTGCGGTCAAAAACTGTTTTTCCTATCCCGGCTGGAAACACCTGCCGAGCCCCCAAAGGTTCCTACCCTATATAGGCTGACCCGCCCATCAATCAGATCCTGACACACATCATAATGGCTTCTAGGAAATAGAAATAATAAGCAAAGATGACACTTAAAAGGGCTGCCAGTCATTGAATGAATGGCTGGCATGTATTGTTTTGTATTGAATACAATAAAAAGAGGAATTTTAATATGTGCTTTTATTTTTGGACTGGACACAATGAGCTACAAGAACTTGTCTGTTGGACCCTTACTGCCTCATCTCGCTCTGCGCGCCAGACCTAAGTTGCTCTGTCCGTCAGTGCCAGCTTGGTGACCAGCGACTGTGTGCAGGCGCACAATGATGTGGTTTCTAGAAAGATGCTTCTTATTCTCATTTTACTGTAACATACTGTAAAATGAAACCACAAAAAATGAGGAAAGATGGGATACTTTTAGCAAAGTGTGTCAGAGGATGTCTAGTAATTGTTTTTCTATAAAACAATGAATGATATATCACTTCCTTTGTTCTGCATGCATTTGCCTTCATGATTTTTTGATCAAAGTCAAGGGGTGTACATATTTCAAGTGAATGGAATTGCGTACCAAAGCTGTGAATGAGAGAACAAAACCAATCCCTCCACAGCTGGATTTACTTGATTGAAAGATTCATTGAAAACAAGGCAAAAAGCCAACTTAGTAATCCTTCTAAAAGTTCAGAAGGAAGCAGTTATTGGTACAGATAATCAATAAAAACACTAAACATAATACAATACTCCATGCTCGTAGCTCCGTTGAATGCTCCATTTCTTCCATTGGGGTCGGTACCGTCCCGCAGAGAACACCGGCGCTAGAGGAAGCCGGAAAGTCCGAGACGTCGAAGAGAGAATCGGCAGAGCAGTCGGCGCCGCGCCCACCGTCCTATACCTTTGTGTTCCTGTGAGCCAAGCAGACATGGCCACCCGTGAGCGCAGCCCACCTCCGAGCCTAAACAACCCCTCAACTCAGCGTCCCTGCCCCCCCCCCCCCCCCACTCCCACCTCCTCCTGGTGCATTGCCGAGCCTGAACTGTCACTTGGGCGCCGAGTGTTTGTGGGTAAACCACTCGGCAGCAGAATGCCCAACCAGGCACAAACGGCACTGATGAACAGCATCACCTCACAAACACACAGTTCAAAGCACAAACAAGTGGGATAGCGGAGTGGACCAGAATAATGATCAGACTGTTGAGAAAAGGAACCCTTCAAAGTGTGCCATTAATCAGAGATATTCAAACACGTCTTCATTCATGGTCTTTTCGTCGTATCAAAGTCTCCCGTTTCTCCCGTTTAACCTTATGCGCATCTCGTTCTCACCTCAATGAAACATCACACTCTTTTAAAGCCACAGCGTGTTGACCCACTTTTCTACATTTCATCCGTCATTTATCCATTCGTCATTGATAACTGATTTGAAACTCTTTGTATGTGAAGAATTGGCTGTGCAAACCAGAGCGAGAAGACTGAGAAAGGAGAGAGGACGGTTGACAAAGAGAGAGAGGGGCAGGGCGAGGGGGGGGATTAGGAGGACCTGAGCACAGATGGTTCTGGGAGGCAGATGTCCCCGCTGAGCTGTTCAGGGTAGTCCCTGCCAGCTCAGAAGCTGCAACAGAAGTATGCAGAGCAAGTAGGCTACCTCAGAACGGGTGGCTGGATTTGGGAAAGCAGATGCTAAAAAATGCGTTCCACGCTCGGGTGTGTCACTAGTACAGTACCAGTACGTCACGGAGAAAACACTAACGCTCCGCAGAATTAAAACAAATTCTGACAGAACGTGCACAAAAAAAGAGTAGGGGGGGGGTAAGGGGGGGTACTTTTGGGATGAAATTGTCTTGATTGGAATGTTGTGTTTTGTCTTGTGAGCAAGTCGGCATTTTAATAAAGCACCCGGCACTCGTGTCGTTACATAAGACGTCATCAGCACGTTGCGATGGACGTTTTGGCAATACGGCTACTTTTTAATTGAATTAAGTAAAGCACTGAGGATTTCTGGAAACTTCACCTCCTACTGGCTGTAGTGGTCCAGTACAGCAATGGTCTTCATCAACCCTCGGTCAACACATTGAGTCGTTCTTTGTGGTGTGACGGGCTTTCGCCGTCACTGCTCCTGTTATGCGCTCTGCTCCTTCTGGCCAAACATAACAGCTTGTGATGATGAGATTCTTTTTTCCCTTCACCTCTCCAACTCCCGACATTGTGGTTTCTGACCGTACTTGGTGTTGGCTTCTCATGCCTCGGCTTTCTGTTCATCTGCTGTGATCTTATCTTTGAGAAAAAAACAAAGGATTAATGGGTTTAACACGGAAAACAATTCCATTCAATTTATTAATGCAAATGGGAAATAGTCGTTGGCGTCCTCTGATGAATGTGCCCCTCATGTGTTAGAGAGAGAAACCCCATGATAAGTTATCTGCTGTTGTTCTCAACACATGATACCATATTTGAAATGAAATGAATTATAATTAAAAAGGCTTCCTGGGGCCAAGCAATAGAATAGCACTCTAAACTCGTGTGTGCTTTGTGTGCTTGTCTGGAGTTTGTCAACCACCCACTGCTTCCCTCAGTTTGATCTTGGGGTCTTTAATACACAGCAGAAAAGCAGCTATATGCCATATTTATATTCTCCTCCCCTCCCCAGTTATTGCATATAATCTCCCTTCCTTATGGAAAGAAGGACAGACTTGTATTCATGGTGAATGTCAAATGCCAGTCAGTCATCACAGGCTCACAATTGGTGCATTAATAAGAAATGGCAAAGACGTGCGGCTGTCAATGCCTCGCTCTGTGTTTCCTGGTGGCCATCAGTTGAGATTTGAGGATGACTCAAACATGCCTCTTCTTGTGACATGTTTTATAACTTTACGAAAAAATGACTGGCTGAGTTGTCAGTCTGTCTTCAAGCCGGAACTGCAGGGAAGTGGCAGTGTGCAGCGTCAGACCGTCGCTTGTGAAGTGACAAGTTAATTCCGTTCCGTAGATGCGTTGTTGGTGGTCTCTGCATCCACGAGTAATTACAGTCACTTGAAGAATACCTCGAGGGACAAAGCTGTTTAGTTCGCTATTCTATGCTGCTCGTCCATATTCGTGATGGGTACGAACCGCCAGGAGCCCTCAAGGCTGCACTACAAGGCTATCGCGTCCCGTTAATCGTGGGTGTAAAGGCCTCACTCTATGTTGACTGACATGACATATCTCGGTTAACATGGTTAAGCGTCAGGAAACGATGAATTTAATCTGAAAAGACATGAATGGACAGAATGACCACTGAGGCTCCTTACCAGACCTACTCGGTGTAACAGATCGGAAAAGGTCTCACTTCAGATTAACAGAAAAGGGCTGTAAATTGAATTCAATAAAATTATATTTGAATTGAATATTTGAAAAAAATTGAAATGAAAATGAAATTTCTAGTTCTGTAATATGGGTCGTAGTCACAGTACTTACACAGTCAGTGTAGTGTTTCTGCGAAAACAACCATGAGCTGCGTACGGACCAACTAGGCTGTGTACACCACTGTCGGGCATCACTTAGCTCACTCTGCTGCAGAGGAACTCAGGGCCCGTTTTACATTTAAAAAGTTTAGTCTGCTTCTGGAATGAGAAGAGCTTCCTACGAAGAAGTAGATTTGTTTCATTCATGAAATGCTACAGCTCCACCGCAGGATGCTCGCAGCGGACTGAGATAACTGCAGTGATTTAAGCCCCAAGCATGTTTCGGTTTCATGGAAGGGACCCGGACTAATTCATCTCCTCAGTGTTTGCCACTGTGAGTCAATGCTGCAGGAAGTTGTGTGAAATGGGAATTGTTTACCAGTGAATCTGTTCCCCGCCCTTAGTTTGGACCCTTTTTTTCAATGGCTGAAGGTAAGACTAATTGATGCAGTTCAGGTCACTGTGTGTAGTAAACCTGACAATAGTCAACGTAGTGGTCCAATTGTGTGTTCATAGACGTGCCATCTCACCATACAGTATTAGCATACAGAATTGTTTTAACAGGTAATGGTGCAGAAGCGCTGTGAATTTTGAATGTGACATTTAGTGGTATCGAGCCCTGCAGCGGATTCTGTTTTGATGTGAATATGAAACACAGAGCTCATTCACATATTTATAAAGGGAGGAAGCAGGAAATAACTGGGGTGGAAAAATGCTGGCCTATTATGCCTCAACAAAGGCTACTGTTCATCAGCTCTCCATTTTTGATTCAACCCCTAATTTGTGGGCCCCAATAATTGTCATTCACTGGAACTTAAATTCAGTCAGTCAATATCACTTCATGAAGAAAAACCAGAGATTCCAGAAATGACTCTTGTGGAGCTTTGACCTCTTTTATGAACATGAATTAGGACGACTGCTTCTGATCTATGATGATAATTGAAATATGTGAGAGGACAAAGTATCTTTTTGTCACACGAGAACTGTCTTTTTTCTTGTTTTATATCATTGAGGGCTTTGACTCAGCTGCGTGCACGCATGCGAAACAAGACCAAGACCAAAACAATCATGCACGGGTGTGTCGTCCTTTGGATGCACTGGAAGTGAGAATGGCAAGTGCACCTTGAGGGGACACCAAGTCGGAGGGGACAAGGTGACGCTGTACCCGGTTTGTTGTTATAACATTTGGCTTTAATATGTGGTCGTCCCTCTCAGTGTCCTTTCATACAAAAAATGTTACTGCAACGGAAAAGAAAAACATTTGGAATATAAATCAACTCTTAAGTCTCCACACTTGAGGTGAGATTTGGGAGTTTCTGCCAGCTTTGAGAGCGTTTTTCACGCTGCTCTCTGTGTCTGCGTTGTTGGGTGTTGGATCTGTGTGGATTATAGCTGCAAGGCTTCAGATGTGTCCCACTGGCCACAGTCGACAGGATTATTTTAGGGATTAAGAGGATGGTGCTCCGTACCTCGACTGCACAGCAGTACGGCATGTCCTCGTTCTCCCGCAGTCCCACAACACCTCTATAAATCTCTAAAATACTTGACCACCCGTAACGAGACACAAACCGGGCCCCCTGTGCTGAACGGTTATTTGAATGATGGACATTCCTGCTAGATGCACAACAACAGCAAATCCTCACAATTGAAGAACATAGCTCCCGGGTAGTTTCCTTTCAATCAAGGACGACGTGCAGAGGCCTCGCAGTGCGCGGCCTGCGAAGGCGTCTCCGAGCGCACCTGCTATTTCGGGCCGCGCGCGTCGAGGAGCATGCAAAAGTGCAAAAGGACTGGGTGATGGTGAATATGATTAAATCCGTCTGATCTCTGGCTCCATCTCTCATGGAACCACCGAGCCAAAGACGGGGACGCCTGATCACAGCGGCTCATGAATGAGGCATCGGCTACTCTCGGATTCAGGTTGCCGGCTGCGTTGTTGACATCGTGTGTAACGGCGCTGAGCTCTCGAGCGACATTTCTCAAATCAGAGGCTTATCAACTTATCTGTGCTGCTGCCTTCAGATGATTGCAGGGATTTAATGAAGTGACGGAGAAACTTTTCATATTCTACAAAGCATCTGTGGGCTACAGATGTATTACAGATTCACGCGCCTGAGAACATAATACTTTAATTTATTGTAATCAGGATCTTTTTGGCTAATACGATGATAAGGGATGTTTAGTTAGGATTCAAGTGTCAAAATGCACAAAATAAAAAAGAACAGTTTCAGCTTCGTTAATGTAAAAAAATGTTGTAAAAAGATTTGGATTGGCTGACGACTAATGGAAAATGACATGATTACTTCGAAGGTGTAAGACTTTTTAAATTAGTTTTATTTATTTGTCATTACTGGAATAGTAGCAGCAAAGAAATAATTAAAAGGAGACGCTACGTTTTCACAGCTGATGTGACCTGGGACGTTCTCACACCTTGCCACCTTTCGCTAGTCCTTCTTGGTCCAGCCAGTCAGTGTGGAATGCATTTTCTCATTTGAGGATTCAGTGGACAGTTACGCTCCGCTGAGGGCACCGAGTCGTTGTAACGGTTGTCAAGCTTACAGTGCGGCGACTGTCATTACTGCACCCCTCTCCCTCTCTCTCTCTCTCTCTCTCTCTCTCTCTCTTTATGTGAAAGGAAACAGCCGTCCCCACGTTTAAAGGCTTTTCCTCTTGCAATCTTCATGGCTGCATCACCGCCTCTCATTATCCTCTTCAATACCCTCGCTTCATTCACGCCAGTTAAGTGGGTGCCGCCATTAGCAGAAACACAAAAGCATTGTCTTTTAGCAGATGTTTCGCCACAATACAGCGACACTGCGCACACGCGCACTTTTTCTGACGTATTCGGGTTCAGCGCGGACTGGAAAATGAAATAGTCCAGGTGGTTGTCTCCGGTGCTGTAGTTTGATTCACACTTCAGTGATTAAGTGCCATTCAACATGCTGCAGGACAGAAGTGATCCACGGCTTACGGTTTTGATAGAGTCGAGTGTTTCTTTTTCTCAACAATCACGGATGTGATCATCTGTGTCAGACAAGCTGTGATTGGAAGCAGGATTCTTTGTTTTTCTTTTTCCTTTCACCTCCCTAGAATGTGACGCTTTTTCAAAGTGATGCAATGTATCAGCTCATTGTGAGCCGGTATTGATTCTTGCAGTAACGTCAGCAGGGCTTGGCCTTTAGTTGCCATGGAAACAATGAACTCTGTGTCACCCTGTCATCTTGTGGTGAAGTTCTGTCAAGTTGCAATTTGTACGGCCCGCTTAAAATGCCAATTACATGTTTTTCATTCAAAGCTGCACAGATCAATATTGTTATTAATAATGAATTAAGAATTCATGTAGTGTGAAATTGGTCGCTTATAGTGAGGGACGCAGAATTTGATCAGCTAGTTGTGCAGCCTTTCAACTTTACGGTTGGGTTCAGTGTGACCCCTCCATTAACCTCGTGGCTTTTAGGATGCTAATTCTGATCCATGTCTGCTCGATAAACACCAACCACCAAATGTATGAAATAAAGAAATACATAAAAAGAAATGCATCCAAAACATTTATGGCTGTTTTATTCTACTTATGCTACATTTCTTTTTAAATTCATTTGGACCAATGACAACAATAGAAAACAATGTAAGAACTGAGAAAAAATCTCTTCTAATGTATGTTTTAGGGGAAATCGGTACAGCTTTAAAGCTGCACTTACATGGGTTGCATGGCTTGCTGTTTATATAACAGTTACATAACAACAAATCTCAGACCACAGGGACTCTGACAGCGATATTTAAAAAAAACTGCTACACTGTAAAACATAGCTATATGTTTGCAAGCTAAGACCTGGGGAGTTAGTACCGTGACGAAATATTTACAGGAAGGGAACCTAGTAAACAATTTTGTGAAGCAAATAATAATCAGAGTCAGAATGATGCTCTGATGTTTGACTAAACGGATTATGATCTGCTTCTCTTACCAGCTGCCGCAGCGCAATGAATAGTTTATCATCATTCTCTATTCATGTGAGGTGCTCAAACAACAGTTTATCACTTTCCCTCTATGCACATCGTGCCTAATCACTGCGGTCTGAATTGAACTGTAATTTGCGAGCCAAAACACAAGAAAAGAAGTGAGCTTGTAAAAAGCCCGGTTCCTCTGCAGTCACCCGTCAGAAGCAGGGAAAAATAGAAGTATCAATTAGTGCATGTTTTAGATGTCAAATCTGTTCGGAGTAGCTGCTGTGAGGTCTGTGCAATAATTACCTCTGCTTTGTATGAACCATGGGAAGTCTGCATCCTGGTGGGCTGCCACAGAAAAGGGGCTTGATGAAAGCAAAGCCCACCTTAGGTGTCAGTGTTCTGCAGCTACGCCTGACTGAGGGACTAAAGGGAAATGTGGCAGAAGAAAGACCTAGCTGATAACATGACTCTGCGATGGGTTTTTGAGTTTATGCTCAAGGTTTTAGCATATGATTAGCATGTTTGTAACGCTTTTTTTTTTCCCAAAGTGCATTCTTAAAATGAATTTGGACGGAAAGTGTCAAACCGTGGAAGGAGAGGAATACTAAAGCTCACATACGTACTAAATCCAACTGCTTTAAGTACAATGGAGGGACGTAATTGGTAAAATCGGCATTAAGCAGGATCGGTCCCGGCTTACGTTCATCTGTAAATACGAGAAGGAAACAGTCCGAGCTAAATTATCCTGGGGATCTCGCTCCTCTCCATCTAGAGAAACACAAGCAAGATGAGGATTTATTTGTCATAATCCGCAGGCTACATACTCCAGTAAACCACTATTGCATTTGCGGGGATTTAAGGCATATTGAGTTGATATAACTGATTTTTATTCAATTTATTTGGAAAGTCTATTATCAGAAATCACAAATTTGCCTCAGCAGGGATCCTCATCTGACGGCTTTAACATGATGTGATATCTCAAGAACGCCTGGAGGGGATTTCATCAAATTTGGCATAAACTCCCGCCTGGACTCAAGGGCGAATCCATTTAGGAGGTCAAAGGTCAATGTCGCTGAGAACACACATCTGTCTCCTTCTGGTGAACACCTTGGGCAAATTTTTTCAAATGTGGCACAAACATCCACCTGCAAATAGAGGTTGAACTGGTTAAAATGTGCTTATTAAAGGTCACGGTTTCTTCACATCACATGATGTGGTCGTATCCAAATGCTTCGTATTGTGAAGAAGTTACAGAATAGTAATGACAATTATGAAGAAGTTATGACATCTTGACTTCCAGTTCATCACTGCTTTGCATTTTCAGCGGCCGCTGTTCTCACTCCACCCATCACAAGTCTTCCACATGTCAAGACTTGTGATGGGTAGGAATCAGCCACAGTAAACAACAACACCTCAGACAATGTGCGAATGTAAAAATGTCCTGTTTTGACACAGCTGTGTGGAGGTGTTTGGATGCAGGCATCTTTACCACTACTTTGGTGTGAGATCACAAAGAAGCCAAAATAAAAATAATGGTTTCAGAAAAGCGAGTGCAAAGACATCAACAGTCTTAAGCTAACTGCCGAAAAAAGGGAAAGAACATGAGGATTCTTTTCACTGAAGGAAAAGGCCAAAAGTCCAATGTTGTCGGTGTGAAGTGTCCTTCCGCCGTACATCTGGCCCACCGGCTTTTCAAATCCCAAGTACATCCTCACAAGGTTGCCCTTAAAGGGACCCTTTTTTCACAGCCTCGGATCCCTTTTGAAAGATTTATCTTTTTTTTAACAGCCACCTCTAAGCCTACATGGAGTGAATATTTAATTCTGAAAGCACAATTATAGTGTAAGAAAACACACTACAATAGCAGCTGCAGCGGAGAAAACCTCTTTTTGTGGTTACCCTGGTACAAGGGGGGGCTGTAATGATGAAAGCCCGGCAAGTGGTTGACAAGTTGTTCACATCAGTGGCGGAGCAGAGTTGCATTGTGCATTAATGTTTCAGGCTTAATTCGGCGATCTCAGCGGTCCCACTAAAGTGTCTTAAATGATTAGTCACCGAAGGCGCTCATTTGCTCAGGTGGCTTTCAAGCTTCTGTACTCTTTAAAGATGTTTCCCTCAAAGGCAGAGAAGCTTTTTCAAATTAGCTGCATTATTAATGCCATTTTAATACATTTTTACAAAGGTCAAGTTTTACAAATCAGGAGAGCTACATGTTTAAGCAGTAAAGATACGATGCTTGCCTTGAGGCTCCTTCAGCAGATCTTGCCTGAGGGCCAGGAAGGAGAATGGGCAAACTAACCAACACCCATAGGACGTACACTTCTTTCTTTGATCCGCTGCCTCTATGGCAACTTCTTAAGGGGAAACCGGCCCGGACGAGACCATAAGTCCCACACCCGCGTTCCTGTCCCACACTTCCCTGGCAGAGCGGATGAAGAGCTCTGCGGCGAATGCCAAAGTGATTTCCTCGGTGGCTTTAGAACTGGTGCTGGATGTCGGCACGGCAGCTTGACAACAGCTAGAAAGGGACAAACTTGATTGCCTCTTTTCCTACTCATTACTACAGTATTTGTCACACAATGTGATGGGATTTCTTATGTCTAGACTTTTAACAGTGCCAGGCGGATGGTAATGGCGACCTCATCCTCATGTCTTACAAGTTACTGACTTTGTTGAGTCTAATCCTAGAATACAAGTCTTTTTTTTAGAGCCAGGGATGTTTGATTATGTGTGGCTGGTCCAAAGGATGTTACCTTTTGATGATTGATGATAACGTAAAGTCAGTAAAGTGAAAAATAAAAACCGCTGCAATTAATTAAAAATGTATTTACAGTCCACTCTTTCCTTTTTCTTTGCAACTTTGGTCTGACATAACGTAACTTTTAACAGACTAAAAGGTTAAAGGCAGTTGAAAATAGGTCAATAAACCTAAGAACCAAGCTTTTAACCTGAAAAGTGAACATCCACAGAACTTTGACAGAACACAGTTAAAAGTGGAGCAAAGTCATTTCTTGCATTCTATTCATCGGATTAGAATGCAAAAACTAAAACCCTTTTTCAATAACGAACCTCCATTGTTGTGAAGCCAGCCAAGACCCAATCTAAATTAAGTTTAGTCAACAACACCTTTTGGACTTCTAAATGAAAATAATGTGCCACCTTTGCTAAATGTCTTTACCCATTCAGAAGACCCAACAGCAGCCGTGCTTAAGAATAAAACAGCCAGGCCACAGCTGCTAGTTAAATCTGGTCTTTTAGTCACACCGTGAATTCCGTATTTTATGGCCATAACTGAAATTTGATACGTAATTTGGTCCATATGTTCCGCACTGTGGTCTTGCAATAAACAAAAAAATCAATATCATTTAAGAAAGCACAATCCTGTGCTAACCGAGAGATTATTCATTGCGATTTTATTTTTTTTGTAAGTCTTGCCAAAGTATTTGTCCTGATCCGACTGAAATGTCTCTTGTCATTGTAGGTGCTACCTGTTGGATGGGATCTCTAAAGGAGCCTGGCTGAACCGCTCCGGCATCATATTCGCAGGGAACGACAAGTGGTCTGTGGACCCACGTGTCTCCATTGTGTCCAGCGTTGGGGATAAACACGAGTACAGCCTTCAGATTCAGAAAGTGGACGTATCTGACGACGGCCAGTACACGTGCTCCATTCAGAGTGAGCGCAACCCTCAGCCAAAGATCCTCAACCTGATCGTAAAAGGTACGTAGGTGTATGAACAGGTAATAGACCGGTGTATATACATATATAGTACATGTCCTCTGCCTTACTATCATCTAACTTTGTCACTTTGTTACTTATTACACGGACCATTTACTTAACATACATTCCATCCTTAATCCAACAATGTCTTGTTGGTCCCTTTCTATCCGGCGCCATCAGTCATTCTCTTGTAGTTGGAGTAAAAACAAGAGCACAAGCTTTTTCTGTATGAAATGATAAAACTACATCTTTTCAGCAGATAACTTTCTGGAGGCAAACTGACATTGCAGCGTTGGATGCCTGTGGGCATTGAAACACAGATAGAAAAAGCTTGTTGTTTTAAATGACTGAAGGCGGACTGTGTAGCTTTAATCAAGCTTATCTGGGGTTTGGTCACAGCAGGTAACAAATAAGATGTGAATCTGAAGGATTTGGTATAGTTATCGATGTGCTATGTGTGTCACTGCTTTCGCGTTGAAGCTTTGGATTTCAGCCCTCGACATAATAAAGTTAAACTGAGCATTTGAGAGGCTGTTCAAATCGGGCTCCATCTTGCAAATCTCTGTGTTTAACAAGGTCAATAGGTGTATTTGGGTTTTATGGGACATTAGGAAGGCTGTTGTGGGCACAGAGAGCTAATCAACAACAGCATCTCTTGTTGGGGTAAGAGGCTGGCGGCTGAGTTTGTAGGCTGGTACCTCTGACTGACAATTAGCAGCCTCAGTAAAAACCCATCTTCCATCTTCCAAGTGCCATATTTCTTTAATCGGTTGATGCAAAGGTTCCACTTGGCTCTAATCTTGTTTGGGCTGTTAACACCCTTGATCAGTTATCAGATCTAAACATATGCATACCAAATGATTCTCATTCGGTCCAAACCGTGGTTTGGATTTCAAAGGAACATATTGTTGGAATTTGCATACTTTCACACAGACAGCATCGTATTTATAGAAGAGTTAAGGGTCAGACTAACTGCTCGCAGAAGTGTGATATGTGAAATATGCAAGTGGAAACGGCTCTCCAGCTGGTATTACAGTTATAACATATGGACTTGGTGTAGGAAAACGATTCAAGGGGGTGTGAGTATGAATGCAGTTTTTTTTTTGTACTAAAACATCACTTTAAACCCTGGAACACAAGCAGAAGGAAGGAAAAGTCACATCAATACACAAACATCCTGGACAGTGTTTTTAGAAAACTGTTATCCTGCGAGGTTGCAGATTTCATTAGGGATGTACACAGTTGTCAAAACAAATCACCATTTACATCCTCAGGTGTTCACACCTGTTAGGAAAACAGAAAGAAACAGAAACAGAACGCTATGGGAGACAACCCCGAAGGCAGGGGGGCCTCAGCGCAGTTTGTGCCTCCGTATTTTGTAAGCGGCTGGCTATCGTGTGTCAACCTCCAACCTCTAGCAATGTACGCCGTGGGTGTTGGATGGCGCTGTGGTTTTGTGTCTACAGGCCTGATTACCTTTTGGTTGGTCAGGAGCACGCGCCGACGCCAAGGGTGCAGCCCTTGCCCCTCCCCTTACAGGAGGTGAGGTTAACAATTCTGTCCCTTATCAGAGGGTCACAGGATTAAAACCTGTCTGTGGTTTGAGGTGATCGCTCAGTAAGGCGCTGAATGTTTATAGACTCGCTTGCAGTTTGTTGATGTGGATGCACATTAGCTCAGTGCCTAAAAATAGCAAATGCCAATTTGCATTTTCAGTTACAGTGGCTGTCCTATAGACCAAAGGTCAGAGGGGCAATCTCTTCAACTGCCAGTGTCGATCATTATACATCTTGTTAGTGATGCTTCAAGCAAGCAGCCCCTTCCTCTACAGCAGAAGCGTTTTCTTTTGCACTTTTTCTGAAACAATGAATGGAAAAAGCAGCTTAAGATTGTATCACGTTTAACAAAGATACATCAAGGAGAAGGTCTGTAAAACAAAAATATAGAGCTCTGGCATCGTATAAGCGTTTGGCAACAACCGTTTTGTTTAGGGACCAGGGGAGAAACGCTTCTAATGGCGTAACCCCGGATGGTGTTAACCTTGAAACTAAGGCGGTTAAAAGGTTAAAAGTCCAGGAGTGAGACCCGAGGCATTGCAGCTTGAAAGGACCCTGGGAACTCACACTTGATGCGTCCAGGGACTGACCCCTGCTTAAACCTTGATAATCAAAGGTGCTGCATCCCAAAGGTGTGTGTGTGTGTATGTGTGACGTTGTACATTTAAGGAGTAACTGCTCACTTAAATATGTTGTAAGTAAGTGACATTTTAAATCCGTCTTAGTCGTATAAATCTGACGTAATATGTTGTATAACTTTTGCAGATAACAAATTTTACTCAAGCAATCTGTCTAGCTTTTAGCTGTGCTACTTAAACTAGCCTCCGCTTCAGCGTCATTCTGGGGCGCGCGTGCCTCTCGGTATACATGGGACGAGCTGCAGTCCGCTGCTTGGCAGGCAGTAATGGTCGCTATAGGCCCACGGGGTTCTTCTAGATGTAGCCTTTCTGAAGTACATTGGGTAATGGGAATCTTACCAGGGGTGTTTCCGGGTCGTGGCAGCTCCTCACCACTGGCCATATGGCCACAATCAAACCCAAGCTAATGTGCCAGCTGTTGGCTTTATAATACGGTTTGCGATGCCCAGAATTCCTGATGGATTTGACCTCGTGGCTGAAATTTGGCAACGTTTTGACCGACAAATACCAATTGTTGCACTCCGGTTCACAAAATGTGACACGTCGGTAATTCAGTGAGAGGCATCACTTACACACCGAGGCAGCCATTTGTATTCCGCAAACAGAAGCTTTATTTTGTCAAACAAAGCTTATAAATAACACCTAACCAGCAGCATACTTCACAAGACATATAAAAGCAAGCGTCTTGAAGCAAGATAATAATTGGACAGTGATACAGGAAAGCAAAAATATCAAAAGTAACTGAGATGAGGATTATGGAATATAACAGTGTAAAAAAGTTGAACACGGTCTCATATGCTTGCTTTCTTTGACTGTTGATGGTGTTATGATTGTGTTATCTAAATCTACCGCGGAGTCATCAGGCAAATGGGTTGCCAGCCTGTGAGACGGAGCTGTGAATCAGAGTGTGAGCTGCAGGCAGCAGGAATGTTATAATACAGATGACTCACTCCGGCTGATGAATGGTGACGGTCATATCCCTGATTGGGCTCTCATGGTAGTCAAGATGTGGTTCATTATATAATCTATACTGTCAGCCTCTCTCCCTTCTTTATTCATATACGTATCCACGCATGTGAGCTCTCAAGGCTCCTCCGTACCGGCGAAACCATATGGTTAGTCTGTTTATTTGCCCCGGGCGTTGTGAATCCTTACCTGTCACTGTGCGATACTTGTGTACACATGCTTAAGCCCACTCATGGAGAACACAGGGATTTCTTTACAGATGAGATGGAGCGAGGGAGCAGCTCTGTCACGTTGGGGAGGCTTCTGGGAGCACGCTGTTCTTTCATCTGCTGAAAGGAAATGGAAGAAAAACGCTGGGCACTTTAATCTGGGCTTTTCAGTCCAAGCATACAACATTTATTAATGCTGTAACACGAATGTTACAGTTGAAGTAAAATGATTTCAAGGCATTGGGTTTTTGGGACTTTTAAGCTTTTACCAGACGGTGCAACACGAGGGGAAACAGAGCAAACGGGAGCAGGAAGGGATTACTGTATATGTAAGTATATGTATGGAAATGCGCAACGGTCTCAACCCATTTCCGGTGCGTAAAAGGATACTTGACCAGCTCATCCTCCGAGTAATTATGCTGACATGTACGTCTGTTCCCACACAGCCGCAGGGCTTGCTTCTGTTTGGTCATGTCATCAATATCCATCCAATTCATACATTTCAGTCAACAATTTCTGACACTGATGAGGCAAATAGAAATATACTCCCCTAAGTTTTTGATCTGGGATCATTTTGTCGTTTGGAAACTAATTTAAAGTTCTACAACTTTCTTTATTTTTTCCCATAATGATTCAATTTTTTTCTTTGCTTTGTCCGCGCTCTATCAGCAAAAACCTCTTAGCTATTAATGACATTGGGAAATTAGGCATTCATTTTGCCACTGCAACCAAGAACATTTCTTTGTAATCACATCCCATGGGGTTTCTGTTTACCTGAGCATGACAACAGTTTACAGCAGCAGGAATTTTTAGTGATCGTCACACTTCTTAACACATGAATCGCGTGCAGCTGCATTAGAGGCAGGAGGTTGGAGATGAGTGTGCCCGCACACGCGTCTCTCACAATCATTTCATCTCTACGTGACACTTACCCCCCTCAAAGACCTTGTGTCACTTCAACAAATTAGACTTTTGCATTCAAGCCACCCCCCCACCGGCATAGCTTTATTGCAACCCTGTGAGAAGTGAGAGAATTATGGAATTCAAAACCCACTGTATTTTTGTTCTTCATTGTTGCTGTAAAATAGAATATATGTAATGTAATGTTTTTCCACAGTGATGCAAATATTTACTTTTATTACATAAAAATTGCAAAACTGTGGAATAATTTGGGAAGTGAAGGATGGAACAGCTTGAGATCCACCAGAGTCAGACTAGGCAATGATCATCAGGGCCATTGGGGGCTGAGGAACTTCTGAAAAGGTCCATGTTTTCCAGCAGGTACATTTGGTTCATGTAGCTGGCGAGCAGTTTAACCCTCCCTTTGAATGCTTGACTTAACGAGATTAGCCTAAGAGGGTTCTGCCTTGTGGCCCTGCACTGGTTACGGCGTCAAACTGGGACATCAGTGACATCCCAGACAACCCTCAGAGCTGTGACCATTACAGTCTCCCGGCCACTCTTTTGCTTTTCTACCCCACTGCACCGCTGATCTTCATCTGCATATCTGCATCTCCACCACGCGTACACCGACCTATTTACAGTCTGTAGTCCTGACCACTATCTGATGGTAGGATACAGAGGAATGACGGATCGGTATCATCTTCCACACATTACATGACAGCCCCCCCATCCTTAGCAGCCATTCCTTTTCCTCGCCCTCTGTTAATTAAGATTGTGGATGTGATAATGTATTAAATATGCACCGCACCTCTCATCTAAGAATATCTTGTCACAGCGAGGAGGGTGGAAGGAGGCAGACTTCCCTTCGGCAGTGACTGCTTACACGGGCACCGGTAATGTGTTTCAAGCTTCCATCAGTTGGCCTGGATGTTGAGCTAAAGCATTCTCTCTGAGGACGCTTGCTGACATATTGTAGTGTGCGTCAGTTGTAATGAATGCAAAGTGCATGTTACCAGCATGCCTTGCTACCAAACTGTCCCAGGATCACGCACTATCGAAATGAACAGCAGTATATCCGATAAGGATTTTATGTAAGACTTTACAGGCCCCTCAGTGTGTGGTAGTTCTTTATAGAGTTAACAATTTAAAAAAAAAGAAAAAGTGAGACATAATCCTGTGTGATGAAAATGCTTTGGACATTAATGTGGATCAGAGCGGCTCCACAGTGAAAACTGGGCGCCCACACCCGTGGAGTGAGTCAGTGTGTGAGGAGTGTTTCTCGGTGAGAAGTGAAGCGGAGGGTTAAACCTCCAAGTCGTCGCTCCTCTCTTTGATGTCAGCACAGAGATGGAGAGGAATTACAGAGCACGACAGAATAAGGCCCAGCAAATCTCTGTTTATTCCAAATGTGCAATGAGTCCGTCACTCTCATTAGTTGCCGGGTGCATTCAAAAAAAGATTACATTTTCTCATGACCGTGGCCCGAAAGTACAGTGCTGACAACCACACTGTAACACAGGTCTTTGAATTAATCCAAAGATTCAACACGTCAGTAATTAAGCTCAAAATTCTTCATCCCTTTCTGTCCTTATAGGGCTGCACAATTAAACAGCATTTACTGTATTTGCAGTATGGCTAAATGCGAATCAACGAAGGGGGCAATCTTATATAAATGTACAAAATGTCAAAATAGGATTTTATATTTAACATTGTTGTGCTGCAGATGTTCACCAGTAAGAGTCAGTCCTCGGAGAACTAGCCAAGAAACAGGAAAATTTCTCAGCAAGTGATTGGATGTGCGTATCAATCAAATGCTTGCCAAAACAAGTCAAGAGGGCAACAAAGAAGCCCACATTGTTATTTTTGAACAAACGGCCACTTCTCTGTGACATCCCGCTACCTCCCAGCAGCTCCTCGAAGGGCGATGATTGGTCCGTGCGCCGGCTCACCAGGCACAAACGCATCATTTAAAGCCGGGAGAAGGGAAGATGTCCTCGCCTGCAGATCCTATTCCACAGACGTCTTTGTTTGGTACGGAACTTCAGAAAAATAACAGAAAAACATTTTCATTCGTTTTTCAAGGACAATTTGAATATGTGTTAAATAGGTATTTCACCAATCACACAATTGCAATATCAGTCGAGGTAACTGCGCGTGACATTATTCCAATCCCAATTATTTGCTGAAAGATGTTATTATATTTACACTTGTTTGGTACTGAAGTAAAGCAACACACTGTAGCAATAGTACCTCATGTGTTGTGAGGGCTGTGAGAAGAGGCTAGTGAATCGGTGTCACTGTCCACAGCTGCAGTAACTGTATCAAGAGTGGAATAATAATGCGTTTAAACAAAGCGGCCTTCCATTAATATTGCAGGGAAAGTGTAAAGAGAATAGGAGTGTGTCTAAAAGGAACAGATTTGCCCCCATGGCCCCTGACATTTAGTTAGCCACTAATCAATGTCACGTGTGTGCGTGGTTTTGAATTCCTATCTGAGAACCTGTAGATCTTTCTCCATTATGTGTTTGCATCTGCATGCCAATGACGCGTGTGCTTTTTTTGTGCATTCGTCAATAGGGGATTGTGTGTTTGTGCACTCGCACTAATGTGAGTCCTCATCATGGAAATGGCTGGTATTAGCCATGATTAATTAAAACGAATAAGGGCAGAGGTCAGCCGCTCGGCTCTCACGTATCTCTTCTCTAGAGAGGGAATAGGTGCAACATGAGTGGAGAGTAACTGAGGCATTTTTTATTTGGGTAACACACTATCACATAATGTGTGACTGTCACACAATTATTCCACTGCATTTCCTTTAACCAGCCAAAATGTTGAGTTTTCTTCATCTCAGATTCCCAGGGACCCATTATGGAAAGATTTACCACTCTGCATGGTGATTTTGGACCAACTTTACTCACCGTGAATTGTGAAGTGATGTTTTTGTACTCTTTGTACTTTGAGGTTCATCAGAATTGTACATCAGACTCATTGTGATGATTCTTCCAAATGGCATAATGGAGTTTGTGCAAAGCAGAAAACCAAGACTCACTCCCTGAGAAATTTCTTGGAAACTCTCCCATTTTAATTAGGTTTCCTTTTTCAACTCATTCTCCACATGGCTGTACTTATGGAAACATTAGATTAACGGGCAGGACATGTTCACATCTGTGTTCACTCACTGCTGCGCATACTAAGTGAAACACACACAAGTGGTAACGGTGCTTTTTGAATTGATAAGCCAATGGGCCAATCTGTATTACAGGTTTCCACCCGCCAAGTGCTGACTGGTCTCTATTTGACTGAGCGTAAACCCAGGTAATAGTACATGTGGGCAGACATGTGGAACCAAGCTGACCAAGCCGTTACTCACACGCTTGCTGCCATGCAACTATTGATTAAAAGTTAAAAAGCCTAAATATCCCTCATATATAGAATAGAATAGAACAGAAGTACTTTATTGATCCCCGAGGGGAAATTCAAGAACGGACGAGCTACTAGGAAGGCTGCCACTCGCTCGGGCGCCGGCACTCGTTGGTGTATGAAAATACATACATACATATATGTATATATGTATGTATGTATGTATGTATATATATGTATGTATGTATGTATATATATGTATGTATGTATGTATATGTATGTATATATGTGTGTGTGTATATATGTATGTGTGTATATATGTATGTATGTATATATATATATATATATATATATATATATATATATATATATATATATATATATATATATAGTCGTTCTAGTCTAACATTAACCGCAATGTCTTGCTTACATCAGTATCAGATTCAATGTCACGACAATTAAAAAAAAAATATCCATACGTTAACTATCTGTAATCAGTTATTGCCGGCACAAATGTCTCCTTGTCACAGTCTTTTTGTCGCACGCCTTCATCAATTTAGGCAGGTGTAAGTGTTAGTTTTAATAATGCTCATTTTAGTGGGACAGATGACTAGTGGACATGAATGAAAGCTTTCTTTAGCCCTTCTTCTCTTGTAAATGTTATGCAATTAAAACCTTGAGAAAATGTAACGAGTAGTATTTACTGTCCGATATGATTTTTATTGAATTCTGGATATCCGCACCAATCGGGGGAAAGCCATGGAGGACGAAACAAAAGGTGCAAATCCGAACACAGAAGTAGGTTCTATCACTTCTGGTTAGATCCAAACTTGTACATCTCTGCAATGTTTATCATACAAAACCACCTTCAATCGACAAGATAGCTGTGAAGCAGATTGGCTGGGGGTGACACATTGGTGGGCGTCCCTGGAACACACTGGCCTTAATTGGGCAGATAAATATCACAGGCTGCGCTCCCTGGCACTACAGCACCCCTGCATACATCACCCTGAATGCGGACTGGCTACCAGCAGTGGAGCGCTTCCCTCCGGTCTCATCGCTGAAATTCATCCAGTGCCTAAAAGTGCAATTAAAGAGCAGCAAGACGTTTCCTCCATCACTCGGCCTCCGTCACTTGTGGCTGTATTAGTGTGCAGTTGAAGAAGCCCTCCCGCTTTGTTAGCGAATCTAATGGTCAGCTTTATTTACAGAGTGTCAGAGGGTGTATTATCAAAGACACAGCAACCAGGCAAAGCAGATAAGAGACCTTCTTAATTAAAATTAGCGCTAATGTTCTGTATGTCCATTATATATGACAATGGGGGATCTTGTCTGGATTCACACTGTGAAAGAACGGCAAGAAGAGACATCTCTATCAGGGTTTTGATAATGAGCAATTTATTAAATAGTCATGACTTTGGCCTTTCCCGAAGCTCTCAGTGGGTGTGAATATCCCCTGATCACCTACACAATGTTTACTCCAAATATTGTCCCTCCAGCCCAAGGGGCAGACCGTGAAAAAAACAAAAAAAAACAGTCGATAGTTGTGGGTGTGCACAGGTACACATACCACACATGTTTCTGCACACACGCTCTGAGAATCACTAATCACTGATCCTTTTCAGCACTCAAACCTTGAATTGTTTGGCAGTCAGTGCTATTCATCATGGACTTGTACAACTCCCCAATGAGGGGAATAAATC